>NC_142441.1:77408484-77711515 GCF_059453495.1 Arachis ipaensis | reverse complement strand
GTTGTATTATTTGGCTGTGCTAAAAATTGGTTGCATATATGATTGATTCTTGGTGAAAATTTGGTAAAATTTTGATGAAATTTGATGAAATTCAAGCTTTAAAGTTCATGTTCTTGGGCAGCTAGAAAAACGAAATGCTAAGCTTAAATTGAGGTTCAATTTGTGTTAAAATCATGTAGAAAAGATGGGGTTTTAGTGGCTGCTAATTTATTATGAATTATAGTAAAAATCGGTTGCTGAAAAGACTGAAAAACGGGTAAAAACAGAGAAAGAATCTGAAGAATTTATGAAGAACATGAAGAACACTTTGAGTGTGATGAAGAACAATGAAGAACAGGCCTTAGATCTTAAAAATGGCAAGGAAGTAAAATTTTTGGTGTTTAAGAGGTTGTTTGGTAATTTCTGAAAGTTGGGGTGGTAAAAGTAGAAATATTAAAAGTTACGGGTGGTAAAAAGTGAATTTTAAAAGTTAAAAGTAAAAGTAAGTTAATTTTCGAAAATTTAATGATAAAATAATAAAAAATAATAAAATATTAAATAATAATATTTAATTAAAAATAATATTTTAATAAAAATAATAAAATAATGCGAAAAATGCAGTTTTTTGTAAAAGCTTTAGAAAGACAACTTTAAGCGCAGAATCTCATAATTACCTTCATAAAACACTTAGGGAGTGGTAAAAACATATTAGTGAGGCAAAGATAAATAAAAGATAAAAGTTGAAGAAAAGATAAAAATCGAAGAAAGAGTCTGTAAAGTTTTAATGACAGAAAAATAGACAGAGACTAGTGAACGAACTAGGGCAACATAGTTAGTCCTTGAATTGCGAATAGGGTTAGGTATTACATGAAAAGTTAAACTGTTTCAGTATAGACTTAATGAACCTATACTTGGGGCAGGCTAACTAATCATACCAAAATTTACATAAGCTTTAAATACATACGTTAAACAGAGAAAGCAGAATAAAGTAAAGAAGTGCAGAGAAAAGAACAAACAGAGCAGAATAAAGAGACAAAGCGAAGAGAGTAATATGATAAAGATTAGAGGACCTATTGAGAGGTCATTTGTTGCATTAAGGCAACCTCAGAGATATCTATATGTTCATCTGCTGCATTGAGGCAGTCAGATAGATAATGGTGCAACCACTGAGAAACGCTTTCCTGCGGTACAGATCCATATTTTATTTCTGTAAGGCAGAGGGGTTATTTCCTGCTACAAAGTACCGTGACCACCTGTTCCATTTCTGTAGTGGCAGAGGGGTTATTTCCTGTATACAGAAGGTGTTTCGGCATACATCCCTGCAGTGGCAGATGTGTTATTTCCTGCGTGCAGTGGACCCTGTGGTGGTAGAGGGGTTATTTTCTATACACAGGGGTATAGCCAACAGGAAAGCCATATCCGGATGGTAATGCTGGGTTACGTCGGGAGTGGGTAGAAACCGACAAATGAGCTCATTACCTGCACTAGGACTAGACATGCATCATTCTTGTCTGCGCATTATTCTCTGTTGCATTCCTACTTGTGAGTGATCTATTTCTTTATGTTTGTTTGCTTGAGTGCTATGTCTGTGCTTTAGCTTCTTGTATTCTCCTGCTTGTGTTCTGTTCTTTGTTTTTCTATCTATTTTTAATTTCTGTTTACTACATTACTGTATTCTATTATCCATCTGCTAATCAAAAATGAATAAATGAACGTAACTAACAACCCCGACCCTACTAAGAACTCCCTAGTTCTTACCCCTTCTCTCCCTTCCTCCCCCTCAGATGGAGACGGGCGTGATCTTCTATGAGTTCGAGGACCCTTACGTCTATGAGGATCCGGTATATCACAGTTACTTTATCATGGGATTGGAGCCTCGTATTAGACGATATGCGTTACCTAATCGAGCTTTTCAACATCCTCTGTCTAGCTCGCATTTTGACCCTGATGCTCCTTATGACTTTCCCTTATCCTGGTTACATCCTGACGCACATGGACACCCTTTTTCTGATGATCCTGAGCACCCTATACCAGCTCAACCTTTGAATGAGGCGGTACCTGAGCCTATCATTCCTGATGAGCCTGAGTTAGCTGGTGACTACATACCTGTGATACCACCAGAGTGGGATTTTCCCCCTGACCCGATCCCCGACTTGCCACAGCCTGATGAGCCGGCACTACCGGACGGTGGAGTGGCTCCTATAAATGCGAACGGACCTGTGCTCGCGAACGGTTTTGTACATAGTGACAGCAGTGTTTCTGGTGGATCTGAGGGTATAGATGTAGCTGCGGACGAGGAGGAGGAGGAGGAGGATCCTAAGATAGAGATAGAGCAGAATGAGGAGATGGATGAGCCTCACGGCGATTCTCCGAACGGCCACGTGTAGATATAGTTTGACTGCGGAAGGGGCATTCTTTTGATGACACTCTAGTCTGACATTATCTGATAGTTAGTCTCTCACTTGTGTTAGTACACCCGAGAGCTAGGAGCTATATAGTGGTTAGGCTAGCCTGGGCGCCAGCTTAGTGGCTTTTTGTATGGGCCAGGCCCTGGGAGTGTCGTGTAAATATTAGCTACGTAGGATGACGAGGATGTAAACTGACTTGATCTTGTGTAAACGCTACATGTTTTGTTATAGTGTACATGATGTATATTATCAGCTATATTTCTATGTTTCTTTATGCCGCTTTTCTATTACTCTCAATGTATGCTTGTTTATTTTACCTGAACATCCGCAACAAAAAAAAAGTTACTCGTAAAATTGGCATCGCTCTAACAAGGAACAGGCTCATATATTAAAGAATAAATAATAATTAGGAAGGATAAGTTAGTAACACTTAGCTTCTTGTATGACCATGGCATATTGGGAGTTGGGTCGTTACAAGTCGCATGGCGATGCGTACGCGTACATGACGCCTACGCGTGGAACATAAAATTCCAAGCGAAGCGTACGCGTGACCCATGCGTACACGTCGATGCTCGCACGTGGCTTCATTAAAGTGAAAACGTTGGGGGCAAATTCTGGGCTTCCCAGGCCCAGATCCAACTCATTTTCTGAGCCTATTACATGCAAAGAGGAGTCAAGGGAGAAGCACATAGTTTATTTTTCATCATGCTTTAGTTAGTTTCTAGAGAGAGAAGCTCTCTCTTCTCTCTAGAATTAGGTTAGATGTAGATTAGAATTTCTTAGATCTAGGTTTAATTCATGCTTTGATTTACTTTTCCTTTACAATTTCTTGTTCTTCTACCTTTGCTTTCTCTAGTTTAGCATTTTATTCTTGTAACTGTTTACTTTGTTATTGATGCACTCTTGTTTCCTCTGTTTTCCTTTTCATGCAATTTGTGTTTAATGTTCCTTTATTATTGATTTGAGTTGTTGTTGTTTAATTCCTTGCAGTTAGTAGTTGTAGATTTACTTTTCTTGCAATCTTAGTTTGCTTTCCTTTTATGCCTTCCAAGTGTTTGACAAAATGCTTGGAAGGATGTTAGAGTAGGTTTTTATGTTCTTAACTTGGGATGGTAGCTTAGGTGAACTTGAGTTACTAATGTCCAAGTGTTGATGATTGGTATCCATTGACTCCAGCCTTCCCTAACTTAATTAGTGAGAAGGTTAGGACTTATAGATTAGGATTGCTGTAGCTCATTTGACTTTCCTTTACTTGTTAGAGGATGACTCAATGAGATTAATCCTTGCAATTATCATATTATGGTTAGTGACAAAGATAAAGATCTTTAACCATCATTTCTTGCCAAGAACTTTTTATTATTAGAGTTTCTTTTACTTTCTTGCCATTTATTTTTCATGTCCCTTATTCAAAACCCCAAAATATACTGTCCCATAACCAATAACAAGAACACTTCCCTGTAATTCCTTTGAGAGATGACCCGAGGTTTGAATACTTCGGTTATTTTTATTGGGATTGTACTTGTGACAAACAATTTTTTTGCATGAGAGGACTATTTGTTGATTTAGAAACTATACTTGCAACAAGATTTCATTTGTGAAATTCTTTACTGACAAAAATCCCTTCATCACTGGTGTCTCGAGAAGTCCCCAACGAAGTCGTGGATTAGCCGTCTAAGAGATGTATAATCAAGCTAGTGGTTCATTGTTGTCTGATGAAAGACTCACTCCAAACCCATGTAGAATGAGATAACCTTGTGCCTGTTCAACGTATTCATAAGGATGAACAACGTAGATACATCTTAGAATAGAATCAAACACGAATTGAGAATAGAACAGTAGTACTTTTATTAATCCATAAAACTCAGCAAAGCTCCTAGCCTCAACCTAGGAGGTTTAGAAACTCATACTGATAGAGAAATACAATGAAAGGTTCAAGAAATGCCAGGAGAGATGATGTAGAATATCCTTTAAATACTAAACTAATGACTAAGGATTACATAAGAAGGGTAAAACAGTCTTTTAGTGTGAAAATCCACTTCCGGGGCACACTTGGTGAGTGTTTGGGCTGAGCAAAAGACTAAGCCACATGCTAGGATGCTCCTTGGGTGTTGAACGCTGGCTAGGGACACCTTTACGGGCGTTGGACGCTAGCCACTCCTTTGTGGGCGTTGGACGCCTGGACTGGGGTAGCTAGCTGGCGTTGAATGCCAATTTTGGGCCTTCAATTCTGAAGCAAGGTATGAACTATTTAATATTGCTGGAAAGCTCTGAATGTTAGCTTTCCAAAGCCATTGAGAACGCTCTATTTGGACTTCTGTAGCTCCAGAAAAGCTCTTTCGAGTGCAAGGAAGTCAGGTCTTGACAGCATCTACAGCACTTTCTCTGCCTCTGAATCAGACTTTTGCTCCAGCTCCTCAATTTCAGCCAAAAAATACCTGAAATTGTATAAAAATACAAAAACTCAAAGTAGAATCCAAAAATGTAAATTTTACACTAAAACCTACGAAAACTTAATAAAACTTAAACCAAACATAACAAAAACTATATGAAAATGATGTCAAAAAGTTTATAAAATATCCACTCATCAAGTTGCTTCTCTCCTTAAATACTAACCCTAAACAAATTTCAAATTCAACTCAAAACAAAATCAAAATTAAAGCAAAATCAAATACTCTTCATAAATGTTTTCCTCCAGCAAAGCTCTCGCTCTTTTCTTTTTGCTAATCCTCAATTAATGATGTGATTGGTGGGCCTAAGTTGAGCATTTGATTAACCACACAAGTCATGAAGAATCAAATATTTAGTGGCTTAGTTTGAGGCCCCTTGAGAGTGTCCCATAATCCCACATTGCACGTGAAGGATCCACGTAATGACCCACATTTTTGAAAAATCTAAATATAAATAAGTTATAATTTATTTTATTAATTGGAGTTCCTTATTTTTAGAAAATATTTTATTAAAAGTAATTAAATTAATTTTATAACTATTTGAGCTCAATTAAATTCAGATTCTTATATATATTTTTATTATGATGAAATATTTTACATAATTAAAAGTATAATTTTAGTAATTTATAAATAATGAAAATTATATATTTTAATTTGAGTAATTGATATTTTTAATTTAAAAGTAAAGTTTAGTTAATAATTTATTATCGAGCTAGATATCCGCCGATATGGGTAAATATCGGTACTCTTCGGTGAACTTAGCTTTGCTAATGCTTCACTATACATCTTTTATCATTATGTTACTAATGTCATTTATATTAGTAACTCATATATATTATTACTTGTGTTTTAATATATCCAGTTTTTATAATTATCCGTTTAGGATATTTATAACTTGAATCGCTGACTCAACAGCTTTAAAAACTGACACGAGGCTGACTGAAGAAAAATGTCGGTAAAGAATTTCTCAATAAAATCGCGTTGCAAGTATAGTTCTAAACCAACAAATTATCCTCGGTCAATGTTTAATTCATTTGTCACAAGTACAAACCCCAATAAAAATTAACTGAAGTATTTAAACCTCGGGTCGTCTCTCAAGGAATTGCAGGGAAGTGTGTTTATTATTGGTTACGATGTACTTCTTTTTGGGGTTTTAGAATAAGAGACAAGAAATGGAAATTGCAAGAAAGTAAAGGAAACTCAAATGATAAAAAAAGGTCTTGGCGAGGGTTAATGGTTAAGGATCACTATCCTTGTTACTAACCACAACATGATAATTACGAGGATCACTCCCACTTAGTCATCCCCAAAAGTAGAGGAAGGTCAAGTGAGCTTAACAGATCCTAGTCCATAAGTCGAAGCCACTCCACTAATTAATTTAGTGAAAGACTAGAAACTCTAGGACATTAGAGTTAATTGCAAAAAATTATCAACTACTTGGACATTAGAAACTCTAGGTCACCCAAGTTACCAACCCAAGCCAATAGCATAAAATTCTAATCTATAGCTAAAAGAAACATTTCATCAAACACGTAGAATGCAATAAAGAGAAACATCATAAAATACAAGAATTAATAAAAGTTATGACTAACATAAGCAAGAAATCAACAATAGGAGAAACCAAGGCAAACATAAAAAGACATGAAAACCTAAAATTGCATTAAAAGGAAATTGAAAGGAACAAAGGGTTCATAAACTAAATGGACAAAATGAAGAAACCAACAAGAGAAGATAAACTGAGATGCTAGAATAATAAAAGGTAGAAGAGAAACTAAATTAAAGCAAGATGGAAATCTAAATTTGAGAAGAAATAAAACTAAAAGAAACCCTAAAACCTAGAGAGAGGAGAGAGCCTCTCTCTCTTAAAAACCTACATATAAACCTAATGTGTGTGAATGAATGAAAAGTTGAATAAAAATGTGTCCCAGCTCCACTCTATAGCCTCTTGTCTTCATTTTCGGGCCTGAAACTGGGTCAAAAGCAACCCATAAATCACCTCCAGCGTATTCTATTTAATATAGCACGTGACGCTTGTCATGCGTACGCGTCAACCACGCGTACCCGTCATCTGAACTCTGCAAGGTCCACGCGTGCGCGTCGTTTGTCTTCTGCACCGGTCACGTGTACTCTTAAGTCACGCGTACGCGTCGCCAATAGCTTCTCAAATCTTCAATTCCTTGTGTTCCTTCCATTTTTACATGCTTCCTTTCCATCTTCTAAGCCATTCCTGCCCTATAAACCCTGAAAATACTTAACACACGAATCACGGCATTGAATGATAATAAAAGAGGATTAAAAATTAGTGATTTTAAGGCCTAGGAAACATGTTTTCAATCATAACACAAAATTAGGAAGGGAACTTAAAAACATAAAATTTGCATGAATAAGTGTGAGAATAGTTGACATCTACCCCCCTTATTCACTAATCCTCACTATCAACATCTCATTTCCTCTCCTTAACCGAACCAAGAAGAAAGAAAAAAGGAGAGAGAAGGCCGTGTGGAACTTCATGGGCCATGAACGTTTGACACTCTATTTCTTGAGATTTGTAACTCCAATAAAAAATCTAATCTGGTAAAAATGTTCGTATCCTCCTCCTGTACACGTTGGCGTTACTTTTGTCCAATAGAAGTTGACAGTGACGTAGCTCTTCTTCCCCCTGAGTTCGGTCAATTGGAGTTCTAGGAAGCACAAATGATTCCTGACGTTTTCTTCTTCACCAACTCAGTCAAAAAACTTTTCCGGAGGTCCCATTGGTTTGATTTCGTACAGAAGTAGGGTTTGTTAACTTTATAATGATCAAATGTGAATTTTATAAGTAAATGTTTGTTTGATTAATTATTGTTGAGTTTGATTGAGTTTTATGTTGAAATTTTGTTGAATTATTGTTGTTGCTTGTGTGGTTCGGCCATGAAGAGTAACCTAGCTGGGGTTATTTTGATGATTTTGGGGCTGTTGTGAATGAGAATTATTGACTAAAATTGATGAGGTTTGATGGCCGAGAGATTAAATGAAAAACAATGAAAAATTGGCAATAGTGAAGTTTAAAAAAAATGGACTTAAAACTTAAAATGAAAACTTGAAAAATTTTGGAAATGAGATTCAGTCCTTTGATAAAGTTATAATCAGAAAATTAAGATTTATATTTGAGATTGAAATAGTAATTTAATAAAAATTGAACTTAGTTTTGTAATTATATATGTTTTTGGGGTATTTTGGATAATAATTGTGAAGTTCAGGGATAAAATAGGTATTTTATAAAAGATTCAAGGTTATTTTGGTAATTATAATATATATACGAACATTTTAATAAACTATAAAATATGTTAGCATAAGAATGTAAATATTTTAAAAAGGTCAAAAAATCAGAATAATTTATAAAAGCTTAATAATAAAGCTTAAGTTATAAGTTTTGAGTAATAAAGAAAATTATTATTATTATTGTTATTAATTTATTAAGATTATTATCACAGTATTTTTGAAATATATTATACATTTGTAATTTGTACTATAACAGAATAGAAGAGTTAAATAGTAACCTACTTGAAAGCTGTAGAAAGACAAGTTAAGAATCTTATGATTCACTCTTCATAAAACATCTAGGGAGAGAGGAGGGAAGAGTGTAAAGATAATTTCTGCTATTAAAACAAGGAAAATAAAAGAGAAAGAAAAGAAAAGATTAAAAAATCTAAAGAACCTCTGCCACAGGAGAGCAAAGAACAGAAAAGAACAGAAAGAAAGAACGAAAAGAAAAGGGGATAAGCAGAGATATTGGTTGGCACTGAGAACCAGCTGAGATAATTGTTTACCTGCTGAAAATGAGCAAAGATATGGTGGTGAGTCCACCGAGATTCGCTTTCCAGAGATACATCGGCCAATCCAGGAGATGGTCGTACCTGTAAGACAGAGGTTGCTTACAGAGGTTATGTTTGCATACATCAGTTCAAGAGAGTCGCACTTGTAAGACAGAGGTTGCTTACAAAGGTTATGACACTGGAAACTAAACTCAGACAAAGGTTGCTGAGTTACGTCGAGAGCGGGTCGAAACCGATAGATGAGCTCATTACCTGCACTAGGGATAGACATGCATCATACTTGTTTGCGCATATTTGTTTGTGAGTGTGTTTCTTGTGATTATGGGTGTGCTATATAATTGCTTGATTTCTGTGTCCTTTATTTGTTAAGTCTAAATGTATTTTGTTGCCCATTGCTATCAGCTATGGTATTAAAATGAAGTTAACTTTTAACCTCGACCCTACTGAGATCTCCCCAGTTCTTACCCGCTATTTCCACCCCTTTCGGCTACAGGTGCGAAGGTTTAGTGCGGAGCTACAGGAGCATAGCAGATTATATTCACGGGTTGAGTTATTAGAATTTATTTTCCCCTAATCGTTTATTATTTTTAGTTTTTAGAGGGGTAGGATTTGTAATAGAGGTTCTTTGACATAAGTCTCTGTTTTCTCCATTTTCATATGCTTCTTGTGTTTGATGTCTCCTAGCCTCTCTTTCCTCTTTGTTCCTTGAAAATGTCCTTCTAAATTCTCCTATAATCAATGAATTCAACTAACTTAAAGTAATGCTCATTTAATCATGAAAACATTGTTTATCCAACAGGAATTTTTAGCTAATTAAATAAAATTATGAAGGAAAAACACTAAAGATGCGGATGCATCACAACAACAAACTTAATATTTTTCTTGTCCTCAAGCAAAAGAAAACAGATAAGAAAAGAATTGCATTAGATGGAGTGAGATTAAATCCTTCCTGAAGTTTATGCCTTTCTAAGAAGTGGGGTTTAGCAACCCAAATGATCATCCTGAATTCTCTCTATCCTTAATGAGTCTTGCATTCATAAGAATGGAGGATCCTTGAGAGTTAAGGCTCAAATAATATTACGAGACCTTTCTTTTAAGCTTTTTGTTAATCCTTGAATCCTTGTTTTGTACCAGAGAGCTTTTCGGGTTAATAACTCTAAATGCTTCATTTTCAAAGGCAACTCTTGATTATGGGTGTTCCATCGGTAATCCCAGGCCAGTTGGCTCAAGTTATCGGGTGATAAAGCACCCCTTGGATCTAATTACCCGAGCCACTCCTTGATATGTTGCACCATAACCATATAGTTAAAGATTTTAAACTCCCAACCATCGATGTTTATAGCCTCTTTGGACTTCTAAGTGTTTTGTCTCAAGGAAACTCTTGATGATGAATTTTCGATCGGTAATCCCAGACCAGTTGGTCCAAGTTACTAGGTGATGAAGCATCCCTCGGATCTAATCGCCCGAGCCCTATCTTTGGACAATCACACCACAGACATATAACTAGCTCTTTAACCATTGATGCGCAGAACTTTGCAACCTTTTATCTTTATCTTGATTTTCTTTCTTTGTTATGTTTCTTTGTTATTTCTTTTTTCTCTTTCTTTTTCTTTTTCACTTCAAGTTCAAGGATCTTTTCTTTTGGATGCGGATACGGATGGAGAATTTGGATGGAATGAAAACTAATTATATGAATTTCATTGGGATAGAAAATAACTGCATAAATTCTATCTAGCTTTCGTTTAAATATTGGGAGTTTATGAATTATGATTTATGAGGTATTGTGCAAACTTTCAAGACTTAGTATATAGATCGTCGTAGATTCCCATGTAAGTCAACAATATTACACATTTACAGGGGAGTGGATCCTCTCCAGTGGAAAAAAAACTGGATGGTATCCAGTGGAAGATCTCACCCTTCATTGCATTCTCTCTCTCATTTATTTTTGGTCCCACTTGAAGAATTGAAGGTGGAAGATTACACTGTATTCTCTCCAGTGACAAAAAAAATGGAGAGGATAGGGTGTGTTTGGAACACTTTTAGAGTAGATTTCTTACAAGAAAAGAATTTTTTCCTTTGGTTTGGAATACAATAAAAGTATAATTTTCAATTCTCAAGAGAATTCTAATTCTCACATTAATGTTCAAACTAAATCAAACAAAAAAAATCTAATTTAAAATTTCATCATTACTAAAGATTCAAATGTCAAAATTGTCCCTAATAAATAAATAAAAAAAGACAAATAAAGAAACCACAAGAATAAAATAGTAAAGAATACATAATTCATTTCATTGGTGTGTTAGACTGACGTGAAGGAATTTACTATTGTAAAGGAATTTACTAAGTTTTTATAAATGATTTAAGTTAAATTTCTTGGGGAAGTGATTACCGCAAAAACCAGAATTAGGCCGTAAACTTGCATCCAACCATTCAAACAAGACTTGTAAATTGCAGCTGCAAGTTTTCTTTCCCCACACTGCTTGCAGCAATAGACTAACCCAACTTCACAAACTTGCTGATTTAATTTAATCTAATTCTATTTGGTAGTTAATTTCTTGATGACCTATTCCTATTACATACATGACAAATGTTTGATGAAAATTTGTCCCTTTTTGTTTTTTTATAAGCAAAATTGACCCTTAGTTACACAATTACTAATTTACTATTCATTATTTACCCATAAAGTACCACTTGCCTATATCTTGTTTTGTAGTGTGCTAGAAAGACACAAAGTAAACTGATTAATTTATACGAAACGACTTGAGTTAATGAGATCAGTCAAAGTTGATACACTGAGCAGCAAAAACAAGACATGATAAAACACGCAGTGCAACACTAACAAATAAAAAACTGGTAACTTAAAAACTCCATGATATTGGAAAACGAAAATACTATGCTAACTCGATCAATGAATTAGAGATATTAGTTCGTACAGATATAACCTAAGAATAGAATTAACATACCACTACTATTTGGTAATGCATCATTGCAAACCATTAGGATATACAGCTATACAAAGCAGATGAAATTCAACATCAGGACACGGGCAACGTCCAAGTTCATAAAGGAACATTGTACATTCTATTTTGTCTTAAACAAACACCATTTAAAGATCTAGTGCCAGCAAATTCCATTGTATCTCTATTGTCTGCTTTTTTATCAACCCTGCATACATAGTTGAGAGCAACAAGAAGATCAGTAATGGCAGCTTCAGTCTTTGCCTGATTAGCAAAGTGTAGAGTCTGGACAAGGAAGACATTTGCATTCAAAGTTGTATCCTCCTTCTCGAAATTTCTCTCAGAATGCCACCTTATCATGTTATGTGCAAGTGGAGCCAACCATTCCAATATTTGTGCAAGAACCACACTCCATTCTGCTGCAAGGTTGGCATCATAGAACGAGAAAGGCCTGTTTTTTGCATCACGCTTAAGCTTAGCTCTCAGAAGGGTTCTTATGGTAGTCGGTAGCATACTGTACAGATCATCTCTTGTTTCGTGATCAATTGGATGCAATGATGACGTTGCCCTCTCAATCAATACAATCAGATTTGCGTAATGTAGGGCCAAAGCTGCATCACCAAGCATAAATGGAGCAGGCTTTAACCGGTTGTTCACCAATATCTTCGAATATATTCTAATCCTGTTAGAGAGTGGGGATTTTTCCACTGATTTCATTTTATCAATACTTTTCATATGAAAACCAGTCAACCTCATGGAACCGCCATTCTTTACCAAACAGCTTTGTATGACAAGAGAATTGTTTGCAACAGACATGCAACCACTGATGGCCCCAATATGTACTAACTGCTTGCTTTCTGGATGTAGGTCTTTTCCACACAAAGCTGGTGGATTGAGAGTCTGATGCTGCTTCTTTTTTCGTCTGTTCTTGTCAGCTATGAAGCCCGAGTTTGATGCAGGCCTCCTAACAATGGCTTCTGAATTCAACCCATAGAGATCATTCTCTGACGGATGGACAGAAGTATGCATAAGAGCAGAAAAGGAGTGACTACGCAGAAAATTGTTGGTGTTTCCATTGGGAGAATCATTTTGTTGTGGAATAGTTGGTAGCTGATGCTTCCCAAAAATAAGTATGATCCTCTCCAATATTGTAAACAGAGATCTTGCCAATAACCGAACAACATAATCATAACTCCTATTCCACGGAGACATGTCTTTCAGATTTCTCACTTCTTGGCGCTGCAACACAACCTTCTTCTGAAACTCGAGCAATTTCGCTCTGTGCAGTTCAGGATTCGCCTGCATCCTCCTGAAAGTTTGTTCAAGCTCTGCCTGTACCTCAAGCTCTTGGGAATACAGCATCATGGCGGCAATAAATTTTTCCATTTTCTTCACCTTCCTCTCCATCTTTTTCCATTTATATTCCCACCCAGACCAATGGATATAATTTTGAGCTGGGTTAGAAACAAAATGTTCAAATCGATGATACACAGGATCCACACATCTCTTACCCAACCTGGCCACAGACCGGGAAAGAGATCTGAAGTTATCAAGTACCTCATTCAACAAAAGTTCCATTAAGAAATCATTGTCATCAGACACCAGCATTTTGACCCCAACAGAGTTCATTATCCCTTCCCTTATTCTCATCACCTCCCCATCACTCAAAGACTGCCATAGATTAACCACCTTCAACATCAAACCCGCAACTTCGGACCCCAAAATTCCAACCACTGCCTTGTCCTCTGATGCACTCTTGCGGGAGGCTGGCCAGAAAGCACTGAGCCATGATCCATTCACCGTTTCACGCCCCATTGATATCACAGCTAGTCCAAAGAATCAAGTAATGTAATCAAATAACCCTGACAGATTTACCCCACCACCCTGTATGCCATCAAATCCACAAACACAAAATCAGATAGTCCAAGCCATTAAATTCTATTTATGTATATTATTTTGTGTGTGTGTGTGTTTGGGGGTGGGGAAGAAACCCTAGGCCCCAAATTATTGCTTTGAACATGAATAAGCCAAAAAAGACACGGTCTACATAGATTCAATTAAAGTCAATCATAAAAAGACTTGCAAGTTCACGAGCTCAAGACACGCTTTATTTCAAAATTGAATTTTTCTTGCCCCTTTTTAGTTTTTGTTCGGTTGAGTTGTCATTGGGCAAGTTTTTGAATTAAGCAAGTAAAGTAGGTAGTAGAAATAGTGAAATACTAAAACTAAAGCATGAAACACAAAAGAAGAAAGAAAAGATGATACTGAGAGAGATCCAAGGAAAAGAGAGAAGGGGCATACCCTGGTCTGCACAAATCTGGAGCAGCATTGAGCTAAGGGAGGGAGAAGAATTGAAGTTTGGAGAGAGAGAGAAAGAGAGAGAGAAAGAGAGAGAGAGAGAGAGAGAATTCGATCAAAACGAGGAGAGAAGGAATAAGGGACGTTGAGAACGTGGGATGTTATGTTGACAGTTCAGGACTTCAGGTTGTTGATACTTGATAGTGCGTTTGCTAATTAGTAATTAGTGATTGCATCTTCTTCTTCATCATAACACTGTCTGCGAGTGTGAGATGCCATTGCTATTTGTGTTTTACTTTTGGTTTTAGGTGGCCCCTTTCGCACTTTGGCTTTTGGAACTTGGAATTTGGCAATTTGCGTTCCTATGATCATATCAAGATTCTAAATACGGGACCGATTATCGAATCCTTTTAGACATTAATTTATTGATTTATTAATTTAATCGATTTAATTATAATTTAATAAAAAAATCGTATTATTATAAAATAATAAATAAATTATAAATAAATTTTTTAAAATATAATTATAGTCTAATATAAATTTAAAATATTTTTTAAATATAAAATACTATATTAATTAAAATCTAATATAATCTTTAATTTTATTAATTATTAACAATTTATTAATATATGTTTCCGTGTTTTATATGGAATAATACATAAAATTATATAAAAAAATTTTATTAAAATTTAAATAAAAAATATCTATAGTAATTATTATTATTATAAATATTTTACAACTTAAAAATATTTAAAATAATTAATATTTATTTTAATCAATTTGAATTGGTTGAATGATCATCTCATTTGTCCGTTTAAGCAAGTATTTAGTGTTCGAATCTCGCCTTGTGTATATAACAATCCATTAGTTAGTGACAAACCCTTAATAAATAGAGCATCAATATGTGGTGGATTAGTCATCGACTTACCGAGTTAGGAAATCCGTAGAAAAAAATCGTATTTGTCTTTAAAATAGATTTATTTTCCATTAATAGCAATACTTATGGACTTTTGTTTTGTTGAAATTTACTTGGGACAATTTTATTTGTTGATATCATATTCATTCTTGAAGTCAAAACAATATGATCAGCATTGTTACTTGTTAAAACTTCACATTTTATGAAATGATTTCTAAATTTTTAAATTCATAAACTTATGTCATTCCAAAAGTTATTAGATCGATCGAGTAATATTTCTTGGTAACATAGTGTACCGAAACACCATCGTTGAGTATTAGTTAGTGTGAAGAGAAATCAATAACAACTTTTGTTATTCAATATATAATTTATTCTATTGAAAAATAAATTAGTATTTTCTAAAATTGTAAATACATTTTTTCCAATTTCTTACACTATTTTATTTGAAAATATTTACCATTAAAAAATAGCAAATGACCATACTATTTTACAATATATATGATGTACAAAATAATTTCTTATCTTGAAATTAATTCTGGTTAGTGAGATAAAATTTAAAATATTGTTTTATTTTCTTACTCAAATTTAAATTTAAATTTAGAATTATCAATTCATTTTTTTAATTTCAATAAAAAAATAAATTGGTTCGATACAAAATATTGAGTATTTAATAATTTCAATCATTTAAATTTTAGTTACAAAAAATTGGATTAAAAATTAATTATAAACTTAATAATCGATAATATATATTATATTATATTAGTACATAAATAATAATATCCAATGTATTAATTATTTATTTTTTTGACAAAATTAATGTATAATCTATTGAGAATGGATTTATTATCCAAAATTCTTTTCATAAACTTTGTAATATGTGAAAATAGTGATCATATTTTTTATTATTATTTAAGAAATTCTTCATAATTTTTTAATTATATAATTAACCTAATTCATAATCTTTATTATTGCTTTTATACTAAAAATATATCAATTTATATTATTTACATATTTTTTTACTACTAATAAATAAATAAGTATTTGCACTATTATATTTATTGTCCTAGATAATGACTTAAATTAGTTATTTTGTGTGTTAAATAATATTTTATATGTTAAATTTATTAAATATTAAGATGAAAAAATTGTTCAATAAATTATATGAATAGTCATTATAGAAAAGAAAAAAAATTATATATCATATATAATAATCCTTGATATATATAGTGTCATGTATATATTAAGATTACTTATTTTAATTATGTGAGTAATTATTGTTATTTTCACTTTTTCGTTACATTAGAAAATAATATTTAAAATTAAAAAAGAGATAATTAATTTTTTTTAATTTGAATTAAAAAATATCTTATAAATATATCCAACTTTCATATATACTAAGTGTTATCATATTAAATAGGATAGTATTTGCTATAACAATGACTTAAAATATTAATCCAAGATATATTTGAACCTAGTAAGACCTCAATGCAAACAAGATCAACTAAAATCTATTGTTAGGGTCCCAAATTCGACTTAGGTTCATTACCTTAAATGCCCAACGCAGATGAAGTCCACGCGTCCCTCTTAAATCGGCTCAGATTGGATCCCGTTGCTAGCTAGATATAGTAATGAGTACTCAAGGGAGCGTGAGAAGCCCCCTTCCCATCCCTCACTCATATTTAAAAAAAAAATGCCCCGTTCCTTCTCTGTCATTGCAAGTTCCTGTTTGATTACCCCTTAGGGAACGCAGATCTCCTCGAGTATCTACGAATATTCTTTGAAAACTTTTGAAAAAAATTAACACAAAAAGATATAATATAATAATCATAAAATAATCGATTCAATATAATTAAACACAATTTATAACATATTCGTTATAAAAAATAACATTTTAAAAGGAGAAAACATAAAAACATATTCCAACATAATAACATAACATAATTTTTTGGGACGATACTGAGTGACGTAGTGATGGACTTGAGAGGCAAAGAAAGTGAGTTAGAGAGAGAGAGAATCGATGCTGAGAATGAGTCTAGAAGAAAAATGAAGAATTTGAATTGGAGGCAGAAATTAGGGTTATTAAATTCAAGAAATGGATTTATGTATATATAAATTAGGATAAATTAATAATTTTATATTCGCGTATATTTAATAGGTTCTATTGGGCAGGTATTTATGTCCATGTCCTCATTAGGGTGACAAACAGAAAAGTCCGCCCTGTCTTGCCAAAAGTCCGCCATCTGGTGGGCTGGCCTGCCCCTCCTCGCCTAGTTAGATGGTCCTAAATTTCTCTCCCACCCCACCTAATGGTACGCTGACGGGTTCTCCTTTTTTTTTATATAAACCATTAAATATTAAAACAATATATATAATTTCACAACAATTTCAATAAATTTATAATTTCTAAAAACATAAAAAAATTATAATTTTTAAATTCACACACATTAAAGTCTTTATAATTATAAATATGTAATAAACATAATTATAAACCAAATTTATTGAAACAAAATAATAAAACCAACATTGTCCAAAGCAAAATAAATATTGTCCAAAATATATAATTAAACATCTTCAAGTTTATAATCAATCAAACATAAAACATAATCCAAAATATAACTTAGAACATCTTCAATTATCATCTTCATCATCTTATAGAACAATAACATCATAAAAATTTGTAAAAAAATGGTCTTGACAATAAAAGCTTGGCCCAGCGGGGAAGCGTGCCCCGCCCCGTCGAAGCCCGCCAAATCCCATGGATTAGGCGATGCAGGGTAGGCAGGCTTTTTAAGTTTGGTAGCCTTAAATTTTCAGCTCAACCCACCTTTTGGTGGGTTATGTGGGCCAACCCAACGGGTTTCGGCCCGTTTACAACCCTAGTCCCCATCTATTTTTCCGTGGCAGGTCGTGAGGATTTTACAAGTCCCCATCTAGTCCTAAAACGCGAGTAATCCTTGCAAATACCCGTTTTGCAATTCGGCTATTTTTGTGATTATCCCTATTGCAAGCATTCATTGGTTCATGACGTAGAGCTATTCTAACCACTCAATAAATTCTCGGATAATCAAAGTTAAGGTTATATCATTTTTATAAAGTCACATATATCCTTATTATAACAATATTAATAGAAAATAAATGGATAAACACTAAGCTATTATTTGGATATAAGATGGAAAATAAGAGGAAAGACAATGGAAAGAAAGAAAATGAGAGGAAAGAAAATGGAAAGAAAAGTATATTTTTGTATGTGTTGTTTAGATGAAGAAAAAATGAATTGAAAGAAAATAGAAAAAAAAATCTTTTGCATAGATGGAAATAAAAGTAAGAAGAGAAAAAATTATAATAGAGTAAAATTATATTGATGTTTGTATATATTATATATAAATTATAATTCAAATGGTAACTTTATATTTTTAACCATGTTTGTACTTCTGCATCAGTTTTTTTCGCAACTTTGAAGAGAAAAAATTTACATGAGTTCCACATACATTTTTATGTTTTCTATTCAATTTCTTTGTTGATCCAAACAATGAAAAATTATTTTTTTTTCGTCTATTTTCTTCTCCAGAATTTATTTTCATACAAATTCTGCTAATCCAAATAATGCATAAATAAGTCACATTTTTCATATATCTAACAAGAACTAATATCACATATTAGGTTAATTTACGTTGATAAATCAAAGCCACCCCAAAATTATTTGAATTTCCCAAACTCAAAAATATTACCTGGTTGTCTCCATTTACATTTCTATATAAATCGAATTTAATGAATTCGAATTAGGGTAATAAGTAGTAAATCGAATCTATATGATTCGAATTACTTGACACTGTGATTCGAAAGTAAATTGAATTCAAAGAATTCAAATTATGTCATCTCCTACTAAATCGAATCTATAAATTTCGATTTATATGGTCC
The DNA here is from genome assembly GCF_059453495.1 of Arachis ipaensis. Taxonomy (NCBI): domain Eukaryota; kingdom Viridiplantae; phylum Streptophyta; class Magnoliopsida; order Fabales; family Fabaceae; genus Arachis; species Arachis ipaensis. Next base: position 77,692,777 of record NC_142441.1, on the reverse strand, counting down.
ATGCTAAATCGATTAAATTAAAATTAAATTATATATTCAATTTATATTTGTTTGTTTATCCTAATGATTATATATAATAGATAATATATTTAAGCATGTTTTGAAAGAAATTATTGAATTTTATATAATTAAAAGTTAACTATGAAATTGAAACTAAGATGAAGTGAAACACAATAAACATATAAGGAGCGAAAGTAAAATAAATAATTAAAAATAAGATAATAAAATAATTAAAAAAAGTAAAAAAAAAAAAAACAAAAAAACAATACATGTAGTTGAAAGAAATACACAGTAAAAAAAATTAGTATAATCAATGAATATATGAAAGACAAAAATTAAGATATATTTTTGTTAAAAAAATTCAAGAAAAATATTACGAAAAAGAACCTATTAATTACTCAAATTTTATGAAAATATTATAAAAAATTTAAAATGTTAGTAAATAAAATGGTAACTCCTTTAAGAACTATTAATCAAAATACATAAAAGCACATTCTGATTCATAGATATAGAAAATAATAAGAGAATGATTTAAATTAAATTCATTTATTTTATTTTTTATTTAATATTTATTAAATAATTTAATATTATTTAATTTTAGTCAAATCAAATAATATAATTGATTAATTATAATTAATATTGTTCACCCTAATAGTATAATTGAAACATATTGAAACTCTAAAAGTAAAATTAAAACTAAATATTAAGAATAAAATTAAAATAAAGTTTCATTTGCTATCTTGTAATTTTTTTTAATAAAAATCTCATTTATACATTTTTAAAATACATCACTTTAATACAATGATATTTTTATTAAAAATAAAAATTATGATAAATATCTCATATATTTGGTAGTAAATTATATATAAATATTTTTTGAAGCATATCACTTTTATTATATGAAAATAACTTAAATATCTTTAAATGTGATTATGATAATTTATTAAGTATTATATTTTTTTTTACTAATTTATATTTAATAATTTACCTCTAACTTTTAATTATAATAAAAATGTAAGGTATGATTCCAAAAAAAAAAAAATAAAGCGACATAAATTTTTTATTAATAAAAAAATATTTTTTTATTTTTTAGACACGTATCTATTTTTTTAAGTTATACATTTTAATTTATATAAATTAATGACAATTAAATGTACAAAAAAAATACTAATTAATAAAGAAATAAAATTTAGAGTAAATTATATTTTTTGTCCTCGAAGTTTGACAAAAGTTTCAAAAATACCCCTAAGTTTTATTTTGTTTCAATTTTGTCATAGAAGTTTTCGATTTGTATCAAATATACTCTTAATGGTGAATTTTTCAAAAAATTTAAGACCAATTCAACAATAATTTCATAAGAACAACCTTCAACACAAGCAAATCAAGCATAATTTTCATGCATTATTGTTAGATTGGTCTTAATTTTTTTAAAAATTTAGCCGGTTGGAGTATATTTAATGCAAATCGAAAATTTTTGGGACAGAATTGAAACAAAATAAAACTTAAGGGTATTTTTGAAACTTTTGTCAAACTTCAAGGACAAAAAATATACTTTACCCTAAAATTTAAGATAAACATGTCCTGAACAAATTGAAATAAAATAAAGACTTTTAATTATTATAATTAATTATAATCACATATATTTACTTCAAGATTTATACTTCGAAAATTCAGTATATTAATATTCTGTATTTTTATGTCTCAATTTTAGACTATCAAAAACATTAGTTACTCTCCAATAATGACAATGCTTTTAAAAAAATAAACATAATTAAATGATCTTAAAATTATATAATAATTTTTAAAATAACAAAAAAATACACAATTACCTAAAATATAATATTTGTATAGTAACTGAAATTTAATTGTCAATATAAAAGTAACATATAATATCATTTCGTAATCAAATAAGTGTTTAATCAAAGAATTGAATATTTATATAATAATATGACAAAATAAATTAAAGTTTGAGTTTAATAATAGCAAGCACTCAAGTTTAAATTTTCATAAATTAGTTTATTTTTTATAAAGTGAATTGCACAATAAAAAAATTCATATATTAAAGAAGAAAATAATTTATTTATAAATACAAAATTAAAAAATTATTCTTAAAAGTTGAATATGAAAGTAAAAAATAAATTATAACTTGCAAAAATTATCTCTAGAATTTATTACAATAAATAATAAAACTATAAAAGTCATGTATCTATATAAATTAAATTATGTTAAATTATAAGATATCTAGATATTTAATCAACCTAATTAATTAGTTTGTAACTGATTTGATTTAATAATTAAAAAATTGAATAACCTTTTTAGAAATATACAAATCTAAATAATATAGATTGAAGATAAGAAAAATATAACTAAATTATATAATACAACATTCTATTCCTAAAAATTTCTTTTATAGCAGATTCAATGCCAAAATATTTATCATCATGTGTGGTATAATCTAATTTCATAATTATTTAAACATTTTTTTTATGAAAAAATCGTATTATTTATTTTGAAAAAAAATATTTATTCCCTATTATAATTTAAATAGAATATAAAATAGATATTAAACCAATTTCTTTTAATAATTAGTCAGTCACAAATATTCATCAAGAAATGAGATTTAAGAGCATACAAAGTAAATATAATACCTACAACTTTTACACTACCATGATAAGATGATTATCATAAATCTTTTTAGCATAAATTAAACAGAACAACATATAATAATAAAGAAACAATCAAATTCAAAAAAGTTATAAAACACATATTATACACTACGATTGTTAGTATTGAGGAAGCTTTAACCATTTATTCTTTTATTAGCTGTCTTTTTATGTACTCTGCACTTTATCTACGAATATGTTAAGAATTAAACCTATGCTTTAACCATTCAAAATCCCATATATTCTTGCCAAACACAATATTATTATGTCTTTTTTTTTATAGAAACCATTGAATGGAAGTACCGTTAGTAAAAAGATGAGGTTCTCTTATAATATGTATGACTTTTTATGATAATAAATTAAAAATAAAAAGCATGAAATAATATTGTGTATATTTAAGTTAATTTTAATCTTTTTTAATAACCGGATTTGCAATAACATAATTGATAAATAATGACAGTTAATACGGATTGGATATGTTTTAAGTATGCTATATATTTTATAATTTTGTACGAAACAATATTAGTTTTAATTTATATATTTATTATTGGGTATTAAAAATAAAAGTATTTGTATTGTTAGCATTTTTTAAATTTTCATCAACTCGGACCATGATTAGGCCTAAAAGATCATCTACCTCGTTGGAAATAAATGTAATCTAATCAATTTTCATCTGATAGTGCTATACATTCACATAATCATAGGAGAATTAACTTTAGCGAGATAACAATATGGTATTTTGTTACTACATGAGTATTTTTATATATAAAATTATCAATCAATTCTGTATGACTTCTGATAAAAATAATACAACATGGATATTGTTTGTTAGGTAAAAGATAACATATTGACAAAGAAAATTAATTATAATGGGTATATTCATTTAGAAAATATTTTTCTATGTAATACTATAAAAAATATCATGGTCACCCTGAATTATTAGAGGTTCAACTTCCATCGACAGCAGTAGAATGCCTAAATTGAGACATTTTCAGAGTATAATATTTATCAAACAAACAATTAGTGAAACACTCATCCATACCTTCTTATTTTGAGTACATTTATACATAAAAAAAAGTTGAAATAGCAAAAGCAAAAAAAATAATAATTTTTATAATTTTGTGTGGCTATCTATATATAAAACACCAGAAGACTATGATTATCTAACAAAATTAATTTTATTTATTGCATTCAATTTGAATAATTAAAAAATCATCTTATTTTAGTTTAGTCCTTAATTCACATGATTTAAATTTAGCTCAATAAATATGATTTGATTTGATTTAATTATTAGTAAAAAATATCTCAAGAACCTATTTTATTCATAGATTTATTATTTTAATAATTAATTAATTAATCTAATCCAGATAATTATTATAATTAATTCGATTTAATAAATTAAAAAATAAATTAAAAAAATACTAATAGAACATTAAAAGAAATAAATTAAAAAATACTACCAAATCAAATTGATATAAATTATAATAAATTATGTGATATTTAAATATCTAATCAAATTAATTTGATGATATAGTTAATTTATCATAATAAATTATATTTAATGAGTTAAAAGAAACAAATTGCTAAACACCCTCGTAAGCATGTCACGTCAATTCCATCATTAAGTACAGAAACCTGATTTTTATATAATAGAATAGATAATAAATAGAATATATGAGAATATGATATGTGACATATTTTAATTATGAAATTGGTATTATATAATAGATTTTTTCTGAATTCTTGTTGCTTGTTCGTTGCTAATTTTTACGTAATTACTTAATAATTTTTGCCTATAAAACTATCAACTACCTAATATTATGATTTAATTAATAAAAATGACGACATTAATATTTTTTCATAAGTCATGTTATTATTTATAATTTTGTTGTCAAATTCTATATTACCTTTAAAATTTTAGCGTAATTGAGTATAATTTCTACATTTTGAAATGAATTTACCTGAAAAAATTAATATGTAAATCACATTATTATTACAAAATTACTTTTTTAATATAATTAGTGGTGCTTATTTGAACCAATAAATTTAGCTTTTAATGATATTAAAGTCAACCGATTTTATTATCTTGTGCCTTCAAAGAATTTACATGACTAACATAAAAATATAACAATTGAAAAAAAAATTATTACAATGGGTATATTCATTTTAATAAATATTTTTCTATCTAATACTATAAAAAAAATACATTAGCCACTTTGAATTGCTACAGGTCAACTTCTATCCACAGTAGTAAAATGCTTAGATTGAGATATATTCATCAAATAAAAAATCAATAAAACACTCATCCGTACTTTCTCATTTTGGATATATTTATATATAAAATAAATTATACATAAAGAAAAAAAGAAGAGGAAAAGAAGAGTTGAAATAGCAAGAGCGATAAAAATTACGATTCTTATAATTTTGTGTGGCCAGCTATATATAGTAGACCAGACAACTATGATTATCTAACAAAATTAATTTGTATTTATTGCACTCAATGTGAATAAGTAAGAAATTATCTTATTTTAATTTAGTCCTTAATTCACATGATTTGAATTTAGCTCAATATAAATGATTTGATTTGATTTGATTTGATTATTAGTTGAAAATATCTCAGTTGCCTATTTTATTCATAAATTTATTATTTTAATGACTAATAAATTAATCAAATTAATTAATTAGTATACACAATAAATTTAGTTTAATAAATTAAAAGAAATAAATTAAAAAATACTAACAGAATATTAAAATAAATAAATTAAAAAATACTACCAAATCAAATTGATATAAATTATAATAAATTATATGATATTTAAATATCTAATTAAATCAATTAGTTGATATAGTTAATTTATCGTAATAACTTGTATTTAATGCGTTAAAAGAAATAAATCGAAAAACACTCTCAGAAGCATGCCACGTCAGCTCCATAATTAATTGCAAAAACCCGATTTTTATATAATAAAATAGATTACTCATTAATCATTATATCACTATTGAACTCACTAAGATAGTCACAAAAAAAAAAATCATTGAGTTAACCAAACCAATAACAAATATTTGATCATTTATTTATCTAGTTAATTGAGGTAATTCAATTCATCTATTTCTTTATTAAAAACAAAGACAACAAATTTATTTCTTCTCTAACAAAATAATGATCATAATAAACAAATATAAGCTCTAACAAACTTTTAACAAAATTTTAAGCATAGTTTTAATAAAGATTAACAAGATTTTTAGCTGATCACAAATTTAGTAAAATTTCAGCAAAATTTTAATAAAGATTAACAACCTTTTTCAAAAATTAACCAAAAAATATCCATTAGTAAACTAATCATTCAATGATTCAATCAACACCAAAAATATAGAGTATAAAGTACAAAATAACACTGGAGCATGGCTAATCATTGAATAATTCAAGTTATGAAAGGGAAAGCTCTAAGATGGTTTAATCATCACGAACAACAAGATACGCATTCAATCTTATATATTAGAATCAAGCAACAATTCAGCAATCATCAACCATAATTTCATATATAAAATCAGCAATAATAGAAATTATTTGATTACAAATTAGTAATTATAATGAAGCAGCAACACAAATTCGGTAACAACAGAACCATCTGCAACAACTAAAAAATTTCATGCCAAAATTCAAAAACCAGAAATACAATAGAAGAAGTAATAGAACTGCACATTGAGAGTTTAGATTTAAAAAATTCAACTGAACAAAATGCAACCTCACTCACTGTGGATCTATTGTCGCACGGCTGATGACAAGTCATCTTAGCCTAGTTTTACTAGTCTTTTTCTTTGTTTTTATTAGGTTTTATGCACTTTCTTGCATTGTAAGTAAGTAATTTAGAATGGAATTGCATGGTTTCTTTGAATCAATCAACCATCATTTAATTGATACAAAATCATGAGGTTTAAGCTAAATTTAATTGATTTTTAAATGATTTATAAACCGTGTGAATTTGGTGATACTTTGATAGGTTGTTTTGATTACTTGTAGGTGAAGAAAAGAAAAAAAAGAAAGCGTGGCCCAAGGAAGAGAAGAGTGTGGCAAAGGAAATAAGGAAGCTTGGCACATGGAAGGAGGAAGCACAGCGCTCTCTCCAAGAGCAGAGCACTCTCTAAGGGAGCACAACAATGAACCAAGGAAGCAAGACTTGGATGCTACGCTCCCCTTGAGAGCGGAGCACAATTTCGAACCAAGAGAGAAAGGGGAGAAGAATGATGCCCCGCTCTTGTCAAGAGCATTATCGGACTTCACTCAAAAATAAATTCAAGGACAAAGTTTGCTAGTGAAAGCCACAAAGTTCGAACTCATGAGCAAGGGGGAGTGAGGGAGCGCTACTCACAAAGGAAAATGAGCCACACTTGGCCAAATGGCATTCACAAGGATTCGAACCAAGGGTAGTCATGAAGAGTGGAGAGAAGGCGCTACAAGAAACCAAGGAAATTTGCACCAAAAAGCTCCCACCATGTTTCGAACTTGGGACCTCACCCAAGCAAAAGGAGAGCTACGCTCTTGCCAAGAGCAGAGCGCTACTTCCTCATGCCTTGCACAATTGTTACACGGGCAGGGAGGCATGAAGCGCAACATTGACACAGCCCAGGGAACTTGGTGCACGCACAAGACACACCACAAGCAGCAATGCTCCGCTCTCCACAAGAGCGGAGCGCTATCCTGATTGCTACCCAACCTTGGCACGCAACAAGGGGCCAAAGACAAGCCTTGATGCTCCGCTCCCTGGTGCACGAATTGTGAATCACACTTTTCACAACTCGTACCACTAACCAGCAAGTGCACTGGGTCGTCCAAGTAATACCTTACGTGAGTAAGGGTCGAATCCCACGGAGATTGTTGGTTTGAAGCAATCTATGGTTATCTTGTAAATCTTAGTCAGGAAGTCAACTATGTTTATCAATTGAATTGTGAGTAACCAGTAGAGCATAAATTAAAAGTTACTTGTTGTGCAGTAATGGAGAATATGTTGGAGTTTTGGAGATGCTTTGTCTTCTGAATCTCTGCTTTCCTCTGTCTTCTTGTTCACGCACGCACGTCCCCCTATGGCAAGCTGTGTGTTGGTGGATCACCATTGTCAATGGCTACCTTCCATCCTTCCAGTGAAAACTACGCTCACGTGCTCTGTCACAGCACGGCTAATCACCGGTTGGTTCTCGATCCGGTTGGAATAGGATTTACTATCCTTTTGCGTCTGTCACTAACGCCCAGCCTTCAGGAGTTTGAAGCTCGTCACAGTCATTCAATCCTTGAATCCTACTCGGAATACCACAGACAAGGTTTAGACTTTCCGGATTCTCATGAATGCTGCCATCAGTTCTAGCTTATACCACGAAGATTCTGATTAAGGAATCTAAGAGATACTCATTCAATCGTATATAGAACGGAGGTGGTTGTCAGGCACGCGTTCATGGTTTGAGGAAGGTGATGAATGTCACGGATCATCACCTCCATCACAGTTAAGCGCGAATGAACATCTTAGATAGGAACAAGCGTGTTTGAATGGAAAACAGAAATACTTGCATTAATTCATCGAGACACAGCAGAGCTCCTCACCCCCAACAATGGGGTTTAGAGACTCATGCCGTCAGAGAATACAAAGTTTAGATCTGAAATGTCATGAGATACAAAATAAGTCTCTAAAAGTTGTTTAAATACTAAACCAGTAGCCTAGGGTTACAAAATATGAGTGGACTATGATGGATGATGCAGAGATCCACTTCTGGGGCCCACTTGGTGTGCTGGGGCCCACTTGGTGTGTGCTGGGGCTGAGACTTTAAGCAATTCACGTGCAGAGGCCATTTGTGGAGTTGAACGCCAGTTTTTGTGCCAGTTTGGGCGTTCAACTCCAGTTTTTGATCCTTTTCTGGCGCTGGACGCCAGAATTGGGCAGAGAACTGGCGTTGAACGCCAGTTTACGTCGTCTATCCTTGTGCAAAGTATGGACTATTATATATTGCTGGAAAGCCCTGGATGTCTACTTTCCAATGCAATTCGAAGCATGCCATTTCGAGTTCTGTGGCTCCAGAAAATCCAATTTGAGTGCAGGGAAGTCAGAATCCAACAGCATTAGCAGTCCTTTTTCAGCCTGAATTAGATTTTTGCTCAGCTCCTTCAATTTCAGCCAGAAAAATACCTGAAATTACAGAAAAATACACAACTCATAGTAAAGTCCAGAAATATGAATTTTTCCTAAAAACTACTAGAAATAGACTAAAAACTAACTAAAACATACTCTAAACTATATGAAATTATCCCCAAAAAGCGTATAAAATATCCGCTCATCACTCCCCTCAAGAGCAGAGCACTCCACTGTGAGCAACACTCTTGGGCTAAAATTGGACAAAAATTCAATTTAAATTCAATTCTTTACCAAATTAAAAAGCCCACTCCAAATTCTAAAATCCAAAAATAGAAAGTGTATAAATAGAAGCTAGTTTGATTTAGAGAGACCCTTTTGCTTCTTTAAAAATTTTCATTTTATAATTTTTAGAGTTTTTACTTTGAATTTGGATCTTGGAGAATTTGGAAGGAGAATTGATCTCTCTTCTTCCTTGTTCTTGCTTAAGCACTCTTTACTTTTTGTCTTGGATCTTGGGTGAAGAATTGAAGAAATTCTGTTTCAATCTCACCTTGAGATCTCTTGTTTATTTTTCTGCATAATTCTAGAAACTGTGATTTGATTGCAAATTCTGTTTACTACTTTCATTCTTCTCTTTTCTTCTGCAGTTTACTTTTCTATTTTCTTTTGCAATTGTTCTTGTTGGATCAAGGAAGGATTTGAGATCTAGACTTGTTTTCTAGTCTCCTCCACCCCTGAGATCTTCAACTTTCTTTTAGTTAGTGCAATTGAATTATATTTTACTTTCTGTTTATATTTTCAAGCAATTGTTCTTCTCTTGTTTAGATCTACTGCATTTAGATTCATTTTCTCCTTCTCTGTTAATTGTCATTTTACTTCTGCTTGTTTAATTTCTGCAATCCCAACTCTTTGAACCCCTTTACAATTCAAGAAATTTATATTCCTTGCACTTTAAGATTCATTCATTTATATTTCTTGCAATCTAAGATTTTGCAATTTAATTTACTTGTTCTTTAAGATTCAGCACTTTTACTTTCTATTCTCTTTAATTTACTGCAATTCTTCCCTCTCCCTTTACATTTCATGCAATTTAGCTTCTGTCAATCACAAACCACTCAAATCAACACTTGATTCGCTTGACTAAATCAACCACTAAACTAAAATTGCTCAATCCTTCAATTCCTGTAGGATCGACCTCACTCATGTGAGTTATTATTACTTGATGCAACCCGGTACACTTGCCGGTGAGTTTTGGGTGTTGGAATTCATTTTCCAAAAATACACCATCAACGGCAGAGCAAAGCAATGGCACCAAGGTCGGTGCCTCAGTGAATGAAGAAGGAGAAGATACTGTGATTGAAGGCAGTGACAAGGTGCTGAATGGCAACGAGGACGGAGGTGCGATGAACGGTGGTGGCATGATGGTGGAAAAATCGCCGGTAAAGAATTTCACAAAAATAATCGCGTTGTAAGCATAGATCTAAACCGACAATTAAACCTCAATCAAATTTAATTTGTTTGTCACTTAAGCAAACCCAATAAAAATCAACCGAAGTATTTAAACCTCGGGTCATCTCTCAAGGAATTGCAGGGAAGTATGTTACTATCGGTTATGGAAAGGTATATTTTTGGGTTTTGTAATAAGAAATAAGAAAGTAAAATGGCGAGAAAATAAATTAATAACTAAGAAATCTCTCAGCAAGGATTAAGAATTAGAAGTCCTATCCTCATTATCATTGTTGATTGTGATGGTAATTGCAAATTGCTCTCACTTAGTTAATCTCTAACAATTGAAGGTAAGTCAAGTGAGCAGTTCAACTTGAGTTCACAAGTCCTAATCAAACACTAGAGTTAGTGAAGCTCAAGCCAACTAGCAACTTTAAATCACCAATCAACAAAAGACTTTTGATAACTCAAGAATCTCTGATTGATCAATCCAAGTTAGGAACGTAAAAAGCTAAATTAAAACCCACCCAAGCATTTTATCAAAAACTTGGAAGATATAACATAAAAATATAGAAGCTAACAACATATAGCAAGATCTAAAACTAACCAAAGCAAGGAAATAACAATAACACAATTGAAAGGAAGCATTAATAACATAAAAAACATGAATTGCATTAATAAAGAGTAAGAGTAGCAAAAGTGCACAAACATAAGGATACCAACGTGAAGGAAATAATAATTAGAATTGAAGAACAAAGGTGCTAGAACAATAAATTGTAAGGAATTGTAAATAGAAATAGAAATTCAATCTAAATCTAAGAAGAAATTAGAGTAGAAACCTAAAACCTAGAGAGAGGAGAGAGCCTCTCTCTCTAGAAAACTACATCTAAAAACCTAATAATTGTGAATGAATGTGTGAATGAATGATTCCCCCACTCTACAGCCTCTAATATGTGTTTTTAGGCGTGGAACTGAGCCAAAAATAGCCCAGAAATCGCCCCCAGTGTCTTCTGTGTAACGCAGCATGTGACGCTCTGTCACGCGTACGCGTCATCCACGCGTACGCGTCGCTTGACAAAAATCCTGGTCACGCGTATGCGTCATGTCACGCGTACACGTCGCTTGTCTACTGCACTGGTCACACGTACGCGTCGCTGCCAGCTTCTCAAAACATCATTTTCTTGCGTTTCTTCAACTTTTGCATGCTTTCTTTCCGTCCTCTAAGCCATTCCTGCCCTATAAACCCTGAAAACACTCAGCAAACATATCACAGCATCGAATGGTAATAAGTGGGGATTAAAATTAGCAAATTTAAGGCTAAAGAAACATGTTTTCAATCATAGTACAAAATGTGGAAGGAAAATGTAAAACATGCGAATTATATGAATAAGTGTGAGAATAATGGATAAAATCTACTAAATTACGCACAAGATAAACCCTAAAAATGGGGTTTATCAATCTCCTCAGACTTAAACATTAGCATGTCCTCATGCTAAGCTCAAGAGAAGCTATAAAGGAGTGAAGAGGAATGGTAAAACTTATGAAATGCAACCTATCTATATGATTGCAACTAATTGCAAAATGCTCTTTCCTACTTGGTTTAAAAGCAAATAAATTCTCCAAGAATAAATATAAACTGGATTTCACTAATTCAAATCTCAAAATAAAGTACAAGTAGACTTGCAGAAGAAAATAGCTCTTGAAAGCCAGGAACAAAGAATCGAGCATCGAACCTCTCACTGGAAGTGTATACACTCTAATCGCTCAGGTGTTTAAGGTTCGATTCTCTCAATTCTCTACTAACCTTGCTATCTAAGGCTTGCTCTTCTTCTACTAATCAACAAAATTTGATGCACAAACACGTATATCAAGAGGGCTTTTCAGGGTTGTAATGGGGTCAGGGCCAAGGTAGGATTGTATTTGGTCAAGTGGACTAAAATCTGAATCCTTAATTAACCTAAACTTCCCACCTAACTCAAGACAATCCATGTAATAAAATGCAAAACCTAACTATCCATTAACCATGTTTTCCACATATTCATGCATCCTAATTTCAAGTACAATACATATGCATTGCTATCACCATTTACTTTGGGGTATTTTGTCCCCTTTTATTATTTGCTCTTTTTCTTTTGGTTTTCTCCTTTTTTTCTTTTTTTTTCTTTTTATTTTTTTTCTTTTGTTTTTCTCAATGCATACAATTAAGATATTGAATGCAAGCATATATGCTCAACTATTATTTTGCACATTTTTACAAGAATATACAACACCTAATTCTCAAACCAAATGTTTCTAAACCCAATTTCTCCACACTTAAATCATGAACACTCTCACTAGTCTAAGCTAACCAAGGATTCAAATTAAGGACATTATTGTTTTCTGCTTGGAGTTAGTGATGAGCTAAAGTAAAGAATAAATGGGGTTAAAAGGCTCAACATTGGTTTGCAAAGGATAATTAAGAAGGGTAAGGCCATATGGGTATGTAAGCTCAGTGAAACAAGGGCCTCAATCATATAAGTACATGCATACATCAAATCATGGAAATATAGAATTAAGCAAGACTAAGATCACAATTATAGAGAGAACAACACACACCAAAACAAAATATTAGTTGATAAAATGCAACCAATCACATAGGCTCAAAATCTTACTGGTTTTGTATGTTCGAGCTCTAAATCATGTTCCAAAATAAAATTCTTCAAACAAGTTTAACAAAAATTTTAATTCAAATTAGTGACATGCTATAAAAAGTTTCTTGAAAAAGAATTCATCACTTTAACCAAGTAGTGGTAAAATATGCACAAAATCAAACATACATGCAATCAAACATGCAAATGCAACAACTAATTTAACAATAAAAATTAAACATTCAAATGCAACAACTAATTTAACAAAGAAAATTAAACATTGGTGTTGAGACAGGAAAGTAACTAACCCTCGAAGATCGGTATTGACCTCCCCACACTTAGATTGCACCGTCCTCGGTGCATGCAAAGATGTGTAAGTGGACGGGTGTCTCCAATTGACACTCTTTCTCCACAAAATGTGCATGGGAACTTGTTTGTCACCCCATGTAAAAGTCTTCCATTTCTCTTCTCGGTGGCCATCCTGAAAGAAGAGAAAAAGGAAGATAAGTAACCCAAAAACAAAGATAAGAAAGCAAATAAAATATGGGTGGGTGAATGCCAAATAATGAGGATCTCAATTACATGGTAGCTACAACATGCAAGTGAGAAAATAGCAGAAGAAAATGGCATATTAATAGTGCAAAAATTACAACAATAGGGGAGAGAGTGTGGGTAATGAAAGACAATATAACTTTATATCAATGCAAGAAAAGATGCAACAGTTGAATAAGAACATTTAACACCAATGGAAAAATAATAAACTTAGAAAAGAAAATAAAAGTATGCACAAGATTAAAATGAAGTGAATGAAAGTATGCAAATAAATTAAGTAAAATAGAATGAAAGAGAATAAGGATGAGAAGTTAAAGAAATGAAGAAGAAGAAAGTAAGAAAGGAGGAAAAAAGAAGGAGAAAAGAGGGAAGAAAGAAGTAAGAAATGAAAAATAGGAAGCAGACGCGACGTGCGCGTGCAGGTCACGTGTGCGCGTGAAAATAGAAATAGCCATGCGACGCGTAAGCGTCGCCCATGCGTACGCGTGGATGGCCAAAAACAAACACTGACGCGTGAGCGTCAGTCATGCGTACGCGTGACCACTCGCTCGATTCCAGCACTATGGCAGCCCAACTCTCTGTTCAATTCACCAATGGCGCCGAATTTTCAAACCACGCGTACACGTCGCTAACGCTTACGCGTGGATTGACGAAATTGCGGGGGATGCGTACGCGTGGGTCACGCGTACGCGTGGGTGGGCTTGTGCGCCAAGCACTCCTCCCACACAGTTCCAGTGTAACTCTCTGTTTAATTTAATACAGAGCGACCCTCCATATGACGCGTGTGCGTCATTGACGCTTACGCGTCGGAGGAACTTTTTTTTTTCAACTCCAGAAATTATTAAACAACTAACCCATAAATTAAACGAAATAAACATAACTAAAAAAAATAAAAATATAACTTATTACTAATATAAATAAAAGGAAAATTAGAAAGAATTTACCATGGTGGGGTGTCTCCCACCTAGCACTTTTAATTAAAGTCCTGAAGTTGGACATTTGGTGAGCTCCTTGTCAGGGTGGCTTATGCTTGAACTCTTCCTTGAATCCCCACCAATGTTTGTAATTCCAATAGCCTCCGGGATCCCAAACTAGGCGCATAAAGCCTTCAAGCAAGTGAAAGCAAGTGACAAGGCCCCAAGAGTGTTGATTGTTGGAATGAATTCCAGAGTCCCAAACCTTGCTTTGACACCCGTCTTCTTGTTGATCATCATTTTTCCAACTGGGTGGCAAGCAATCTGAATTCTCACTAAGACATCTAAACAACCTCCTAGACCCATTCAATCGAGCTCTATACCAATCCTTGCACTTCAACTTGGAGGATGCAACCATATTGAACCTTGCACGATAACTCCAACCACTACCCCTCTCCCTCTTATTCTTAAAGCCACAACGAGCTCTAAGTTGACCATCTGTCTCAAGTAAACCATATTCAAGTGGGAAAGTAAAGGTTAAAGATAAGAATTTTACCTACTTGAATATTGTATTGGATGGTAATGGCCTTGGGAGAGGTGTTTCTAATGATCTTGCAAGCTCCACTCCCTTGTGCTCTTCTTTGAGTTCTTCCACCTCTTTGCAAGCTTCTTCAACTTCAACCGCTCCTTTATCAAGTTCTTCTAATTCTTCCCCGTCACTCAAGTCATAAGTTGGAGGTTGAGAAAAGTCTATGTCAGCATCACCTTCAGATCACTCAGAGAACGTTCTTCATACCCAAGGAGTTCATTTGCGGATGTAGATTCATCACTAGGAAGACTTGATTCATGATCCTCATCACCAAGGGAATTTGTCTCTTGATATATTCTGTCCAATTCTTCATAGGGAATATGTCTTGGAGGTTGTGCACTAGCCTCCTTGACATTAATTTCAAGCTTCTTGGAGGAATACTTTACAACTCTAGATTCCCATGGAGGTTCAGTGTCTCCTATGTCTTTAACCACTTCTTCCTCTTCGACTATTACGGCTTCCTCCACTTGTTCTAATACAAAGTCACATTTCTCATTGTCCACTGGAGTTTCTGGTGTCTCTTTCATGCTATGCTCTTCTATTGATTCTCCACATGTAGCCATGGGAGTATTTTGAGTGTCCAAATATTGGGAAGCTAATCGATTTACTACCTCGGTCAAGGCAGCCGTGAATTCTAGTACCTCCCTTTGCATCTCTCTTTGCCCTTGAAGAAGAATAGCAAGAGTGTCACCCATCGGAAACTGGGGTGGATATGAGGGTTTATTACTTGGGAGGAAGGGTTCATGATGGGGGATGGCTCATCATAATAAGGATGTGGTGGTTCAACTCTCTCCATCTTTTCCACTTGTTGCACAACACACTCCAATCTCTTGTTCTCAAGTTGAGATATGTTAGCCATGAGAGCTTCGTGTGGTTTTCGGCTTTTCTCTCGCTCCATTTGATGGATGGTTGCTTGAAGTTGATCCAGTGTTTCCTTGAGACGATCTCTTGACTCTTGTTCTGCTTGGGTATCATAAGTAGGATCATAATGCTCTTGGATTGATGGATATTGACATTCTCCTATGGAGGGTAGTGGTGGAAAAGAAAATTCATCTCGTGGTTGAAAATTCGCATACATTGGAGGTGGTAGTTCTTGGGAGTAATTGGGTTGGAATTGGGGTGGTTCTATGTATGGCTCATATGGCTCATAAGGTGGTTGGTATGGTGAATAAGAGCTAGGGTCATATGAAGGTGTTTGGTAGAACGGGGCTTGTGAGTATAGTGATTCAAAGCTATATTGAGGAGGGGGTTCATAGGCATATGGTGGGGCTTGTTGGTAACTGGTGTATGAAATTGTGATCATCAATAGCGCCAACAACTTGGTACGCACAATTGTAATCTCAACTCTTTATCACAAATTCGCACAACTAACCAACAAGTGCACTGGGTCGTCCAAGTAATAAACCTTACGTGAGTAAGGGTCGATCCCACGAAGATTGTCGGCTTGAAGCAAGCTATGGTCACCTTGTAAATCTCAGTCAGGCGGATTCAAGTGGTTATGGAGAATTGACAATTAAAGCATGAATAAAACATAAGATAAGATAGAGATACTTATGTAGTTCATTGGTAGGAATTTCAGATAAGCGTATGGAGATGCTTTGTTCCTTCTGAACCTCTACTTTCCTATTGGCTTCTTCCAATCATTCATACTCCTTTCCATGGCAAGTTTTATGTTGGGCATCACCGTTGTCAATGGCTACTTCCTGTCCTCTCAGTGAAAATGTTCCAAGTCACCGCACGGCTAATCATCTGTCGGTTCTCGATCATGTTGGAATAGGATCCATTGATCCTTTTGCGTCTGTCACACGCCCAACACTCGCGAGTTTGAAGCTCGTCACAGTCATCCCTTCCCAGATCCTACTCGGATACCACAAACAAGGTTTAGACTTTCCGGACCTCAGGAATGGCTGCCAATAATTCTAGCCTATACCATGAAGGTTCTAATCTTAGATTAGAAACTGAAAAGATACACATTCAAGCTTGATTGCATGTAGAACGGAAGTTGTTGTCAGGCACGCGTTCATAGGTGAGAATGGTGATGAGTGTCATGGATCATCACATTCATCAAGTTGAAGAACGAGTGTATATCTTAGAGAAGAAGTAGGCGTGAATTGAATAGAAAAACAGTAGTACTTTGAATTAATTCATGAAGAACAGCAGAGCTCCAGACCTTAATCTATGGTGTGTAGAAACTCCACCGTTGAAAATACATAAGAACAAGGTCTAAGAATGGCCGAATGGCCAGCCTCTCAAAGAGGGTTCAATCATAAAACATGATTCAAAGATTCAAAATACAATAGTAAAAGGTTCTATTTATAGAGAACTAGTAGCCTAGGGTTTACAGAAATAAGTAATTAATGCAGAAATCTTCTTCCGGGCCCACTTGGTGTGTGCTTGGGTTGAGCATTGAAGCTTCCATGTGTAGAGACTTTTCTTGGAGTTAAACGCCAGCTTTTGTGCCAGTTTGAGCGTTTAACTCCAGCTTTTGTGCCAGTTCTGGCGTTTTGACGCCAGGATTCTTAAGCTGACTTGGAACGCCGGTTTGGGCCATCCAATCTTGGATAAAGTATGGACTATTATATATTGTTGAAAAGCCCAGGATGTCTACTTTCCAACGCAATTGAGAGTGCGCCAAATGGGCTTCTGTAGCTCCAGAAAATTCACTTTGAGTGCAGGGAGGTCAGAATCTAACAGCATCTGTAGTCCTTTTTCAGCCTCTGAATCAGATTTTTGCTCAGGTCCCTCAATTTCAGCCAGAAAATACCTGAAATCACAGAAAAACACACAAACTTATAGTAAAGTCTAGAAATGTGATTTTTATTTAAAAACTAATAAAAACATAATAAAAACTAACTAAAATATGCTAAAAACATACTAAAAATAATGCCAAAAAGCGTATAAATTATCCGCTCATCACAACACCAAACTTAAATTGTTGCTTGTCCCCAAGCAACTAAAAATCAAATAGGATAAAAAGAAGAGAATATACAATGAATTCTAAAAACGTCTATGAAGATCAGTATTAATTAGATGAGTGGGGCTTTTAGCTTTTTGCTTCTGAATAGTTTTGGCATCTCACTTTATCCTTTTGAAGTTCAGAATGATTGACTTCTACAGGAACTCAGAATCCAGATAGTGTTATTGATTCTCCTAGTTAAGTATGTTGATTCTTGAACACAGCTACTTTATGAGTCTTGGCCATGACCCAAAGCATTTTGTTTTCCAGTATTACCACCGGATACATAAATGCCACAGACACATAACTGGGTGAACCTTTTCAGATTGTGACTCAGCTTTGCTAGAGTCCCCAATTAGAGGTGTCCAGAGCTCTGAAGCACACTCTTTTTACTTTTGGACCACGACTTTAACCGCTCAGTCTCAAGTTTTCACTTGACACCTTCACGCCACAAGCAGATGGTTAGGGATAGCTTGGTTTAGCCGCTTATGCCAGGATTTTATTCCTGTGGGCCCTCCTATCCACTGATGCTCAAAGCCTTGGATCCTTTTTATTTTACCCTTGCCTTTTGGTTTAAAGGGTTACTGGCTTTTTCTTCTTGCTTTTCTTTCTTTTTCTCTTTTTTTTCGCATATATATTTTTTTCTGCAAGCTTTTCACTGCTTTTTCTTGCTCCAAGAATCAATTTTATGATTTTTCAGATTATCAAATAAGATTTCTCCTTTTCCATCATTCTTTCAAGAGCCAACAATTTTAACATTCATGAATCAACAAATTCAAAAAATATGCACTGTTCAAGCATTCATTCAGAAAAATAATAGTATTGCTACCACATCAAAATAACTAAACTGTTTTAAAATTTGAAATTCATGCACTTCTTTTTCTTTTTCAATTAAAAACATTTTTCATTTAAGAAAGGTGATGGATTCATTTTCATAGCTTCAAGGCATAGACACTAAGACACTAATGATCATGTAATAAAGACACAAACATAGATAAACATAAAGCATAATTTTTGAAAAACAGAGAAATAAAGAACAAGGAAATTAAAGAACGGGTCTACCTTAGTGATGGCGGTTAGTTCTTCCTCTTGAAGATCTTATGAAGTGCTTGAGCTCCTCAATGTCTCTTCCTTGCCTTTGTTACTCCTCTCTCATGACTCTTTGGTCTTCTCTAATTTCATAGAGGAGGATGGAATGCTCTTGGTGCTCCACCCTTAGTTGTCCCATGTTGGAACTTAATTCTCCTAGGGAGGTTTTGATTTGCTCCCAATAGTTTTGTGGAAGAAAATGTATCCTTTGAGGCATATCAGGGATTTCATGGTGAGGAATTTCCTCATGTCCATGAGTGGGATCTCTTGTTTGCTCCATCCTTTTCTTAGTGATGAGCTTATCCTCATCAATGAGGATGTCTTCCTCTATGTCAATTCCAGCTGAATTACAGAGGTAACAAATGAGATGAGGGAAGGCTAACCTTATCAAAGTAGAGGACTTATCCACCACCTTGTAGAGTTCTTGGGATATAACTTCATGAACTTCTACTTCCTCCCTAATCATGATGCTATGGATCATAATAGCCCGGTCTATAGTAACTTCAGACCGGTTGCTAGTGGGAATGATTGAGCGTTGGATGAACTCCAACCATCCCCTAGCCACGGGCTTGAGGTCATGCCTTCTTAGTTGAACCGGCTTCCCTCTTGAATCTCTCTTCCATTGAGCGCCCTCTTCACAGAAGTCTATGAGGACTTGGTCCAACCTTTGATCAAAGTTGACCCTTCTAGTGTAGGGGTGTGCATCTCCTTGTATCATGGACAAGTTGAATGCCAACCTTACATTCTCCGGACTAAAATCTAAGCATTTCCCCCAAACCATTGTAAGCCAATTCTTTGGCTCCGGGTTCACACTTTGATCATGGTTCTTGGTGATCCATGCATTGGCATAGAACTCTTGAACCATTAAGATTCTGACTTGTTGAATGGGGTTGGTGAGAACTTCCCAACCTCTTCTTCGAATCTCATGTCGGATCTCTGGATATTCACCCTTTTTGAGTTTGAAAGGGACCTCGGGGATCACCTTTTTCTTGGCTACAACTTCATAGAAGTGGTCTTGGTGCACCCTTGAGATGAATCTCTCCATCTCCCATGACTCGAAGGTGGAAGCTTTTGCCTTCCCTTTCCTCTTTCTAGAGGTTTCTCTGGCCTTAGGTGCCATAAATGGTTATGGAAAAACAAAAAGCAACGCTTTTACCACACCAAACTTAGAAGGTTTGCTCGTCCTCGAGCAAAAGAAGAAAGAAGAGAGTAGAATAAGAAGAAATAGAGGAGATTGAGGGGGCTTAGTGTTTTGGCCAAGGGGGAGAAGTAGTGTGTATGTTGTGTGAAAATGAAGGAGTGAAGATGAGTTTATATGAGAGTAGAGAGGGGGGTATGGTTCGGCCATTATGGGTGGGTTTGGGTGGGAAAGTGGTTTGAATTTGAATGGTGAGGTAGGTGGAGTTTTATGAAGGATGGATGTAAGTGGTGAAGAGAATGGTGGAATTTGATAGGTGAGGGGTTTTTGGAGAAGAGGTATTGAGGTGATTGGTAAATGGGTAAAGAAGAGAGAGAGAGGTGGGGTAGGTGGGGATCCTGTGGGGTCCACAGATCCTGAGGTGTCTAGGATATCTCATCCCTGCACCAAGTGGCGTGCAAAAATGCCCCTTTCTGCCAATCCTGGCGTAAAACGCCAGGCTGCTGCCCATTTCTGGCGTTTAACGCCAGCTTCTTGCCCATTCCTGGCGTTAAACGCCAGTCTGGTGCCTATTTCTGGCGTTAAACGCCCAGAATGGTGCCAGACTGGGAGTTTAACGCCCATTCTACTACCCTTACTGGCGTTTAAATGCCAGTAAGTGTCTCCTCCAGGGTGTTCTATTTTTCATTTTGTTTTTTTAGTCTGTTTTTGCTTTTTCAATTGTTTTTGTGACTTCACATGATCATCAACCTACAAAAACATAAAATAACAATGGAAAATAACATAGATAAGTAAAATTGGGTTGCCTCCCAACAAGCGCTTCTTTAATGTCAATAGCTTGACAGTGGGCTCTCATGGAGCCTCACAGATGTTTAGAGCAATGTTGGAACCTCCCAACACCAAACTTTAGAGTTTGAATATGGGGGTTCAACACCAAACTTAAAGTTTGGTTGTGGCCTTCCAACCCCAAACTTAGAGTTTGACTGTGGTGGCTCTGTTTGTCTCTGTATTGAGAGAAGCTCTTCATGCTTCCTCTCCATAGTTACAGAGGGATATCCTTGAGCTTTAAACACAAGGGAATCTTCATTCACTTGAATGATCAATTCTCCTCTGTCAACATCAATTACAGCTTTTGCTGTGGCTAGGAAGGGTCTACCAAGGATGATGGATTCATCCATACACTTCCCAGTCTCTAGGATTATGAAATCAGCAGGCATGTAGTGGCCTTCAACCTTTACCAAGACATCCTCTACAAGTCCATAAGCCTGTTTCTTTGAATTGTCTGCCATCTCCAGTGAGATTCTTGCAGCTTGTACCTCAAGGATCCCTAGCTTCTCCATTACAGAGAGAGGCATGAGGTTTATGCTTGATCCTAGGTCACACAGAGCCTTCTCAAAGGTCATGGTGCCTATGGTACAAGGTATTGAGAACTTTCCAGGATCTTGTCTCTTCAGAGGTAATTTCTGCCTAGTCAAGTCATCCAGTTCTTTAGTGAGCAATGGAGGTTCGTTCTCCAAAGTCTCATTACCAAATAACTTGGTGTTTAGCTTCATGATTGTTCCAAGGTACTTAGCAACTTGCTCTTCGGTAACATCTTTATCCTCTTCAGAGGAAGAATACTCATCAGAGCTCATGAATGGCAGGAGTAAATTCAATGGAATCTCTATGGTCTCTGTGTGAGCCTCAGATTCCCATGGTTTCTCATCAGGGAATTCCATGGAGGCCAGTGGACGTCCATTGAGGTCTTCCTCAGTGGAGATCACTGCCTCTTCCTCCTCTCCAGGTTCGGCCATGTGAGATGTGTTTATGGCCTTGCACTCTCTCTTTGGATTCTCTTCTGTATTGCTTGGGAGAATACTAAGAGGGAGTTCAATAACTTTCTTACTCAGCTGACCTACTTGTGCCTCCAAATTTCTAATGGAGGACCTTGTTTCAGTCATGAAACTTTGAGTGATTTTAATTAGATCAGAGACTATGGGTGCTAAGTCAGAGTGACTTTGCTTAGAATTCTCTGTCTGTTGCTGAGAAGATGATGGAAAAGGTTTGCTATTGCTAAACCTGTTTCTTCCACCATTATTGTTGTTGAAGCCTTGTTGAGGCCTCTGTTGGTCCTTCCATGAGAGATTTGGATGATTTCTCCATGAAGGATTATAGGTGTTTCCATAGGAATCTCCCATGTAATTCACCTCTTCCATTGCTGGGTTCTCAGGATCATAAGCTTCTTCTTCAGGGGAAGCTTCCTTAGTACTGCCTGGTGCAGCTTGCATTCCAGACAGACCTTGAGAAATCATATTGACTTTCTGAGTCAATATTTTATTCTGAGCCAGTATGGCATTCAGAGTATCAATCTCAAGAACTCCTTTCTTCTGATTTGTCCCATTATTCACAGGGTTCCTTTCAGAAGTGTACATGAATTGGTTATTTGCAACCATCTCAATGAGTTCCTGAGCTTCTGCAGGCGTCTTCTTCAGATGAAGAGATCCTCCAGCAGAGCTGTTGATGAGCGGATAATTTATACGCTTTTTGGCATTATTTTTAGTATATTTTTAGTAGAATCTAGTTACTTTTAGGGATGTTTTTATTAGTTTTTATGTTAAATTCATATTTCTGGACTTTACTATGAGTTTGTGTGTTTTTCTGTGATTTCAAGTATTTTCTGGCTGAAATTGAGGGACTTGAACAAAAATCAGATTCAGAGGTTGAAGAAGGACTGCTGATGCTGTTGGATTCTGACCTCCCTACACTCAAAATGGATTTTCTGGAGCTACAGAACTCAAAATGGCGCGCTTCCAATTGCGTTGGAAAGTAAACATCTAGGGCTTTCCAAAAATATATAATAGTCCATACTTTGGTCGAGTTTAGACGATGCAAAAGGGTGTTGAACGCCAGTTCTACGCTGCTGTCTGGAGTTAAACGCCAGAAACACGTTACAAGCCAAAGTTGAACGCCAGAAATACGTTACAACTTGGCGTTCAACTCCAAAAGAAGCCTCTGCACGTGGAAAGCTAAAGCTCAGCCCAAGCACACACCAAGTGGACCCCGGAAGTGGATTTATGCATCAATTACTTACTTCTGTAAACCCTAGTAACTAGTTTAGTATAAATAGGACTTTTTACTATTGTATTTGAGATATTTTGGAAGATCCTGGATTGTATTTTTGATCCTGTGATCACGTTTAGGGGGCTGGCCATTCGACCATGCCTGAACCTTTCACTTATGTATCTTCATACGGTAGAGTTTCTGCACTCCATAGATTAAGGTGTGGAGCTCTGCTGTTCCTCATGAATTAATGCAAAGTACTACTATTTTTCTATTCAACTCAACTTATTCCAATTCTAAGATATTCATTCACACTTCAACATGAATGTGATGAATGTGACAATCATCATCATTCCCCCACGAACGCGTGCCTGACAACCACTTCCGTTCCACCTTAGATTGGATGATTATCTCTTGGATCTCTTAATCAGAATCTTCGTGGTATAAGCTAGATTGATGGCGGCATTCATGAGAATCCGAAAAGTCTAAACCTTGTCTGTGGTATTTCGAGTAGGATTCTGGGATTGAATGACTGTGACGAACTTCAAACTCGCGAGTGCTGGGCGTAGTGACAGACGCAAAAGGAGGGTGAATCCTATTCCATTATGATCGAGAACCTCAGATGATTAGCCATGCAGTGACAGCGCATCGGACCATTTTCACAAGAGGATAGGATGCAGCCATTGACCACGGTGATGCCTCCAAATGATTAGCCATGCAGTGACAGCGCATCGGACCATTTTCTAGAGAGGATAAAAGTAGCCATTGACAATGGTGATGTCCTTACATAAAGCCAGCCATAGAAAGGAGTAGGACTAATTGGATGAAGGCAGCAGGAAAGCAGACGTTCAGAGGGACGAAAGCATTTCTATACCTTTATCTGAAATTCTCACCAATGATATACATAAGTATTTCTATCTTTATTTTCTGTCTATTCATTATTTATTTTCGAAAACTCCATAACCAATTATTATCCGCCTGACTGAGATTTACAAGATGACCATATCTTGCTTCATACCAACAATCTCCGTGGGATCGACCTTTACTCACGTAAGGTTTATTACTTGGACGACCTAGTGCACTTGCTGGTTAGTTGTATCGAAGTTGTGAATGAAAAGCGATTAATTATGACGTGCGTACAGAGTTTTTGGCGCCGTTGCCTGAGATCACAATTTTGTACACCAAGTTTTTGGCGCCGTTGCCGGGGATTGTTTGAGTTTGGACAACTGACGGTTCATCTCGTTGCTCAGATTAGGTAATTTTCTGTTTGTTTTATTTTCAAAAAAATTTTTCAAAAATCTTTCAAAAATTTCTCATCTGTTTTCGAAAAAAATATAAATTCCTTTCAAAAATTTTTATTATGTTCTTCAGAATTTTTAAGAATGAATTTTAGTGTTTCATGAAGCATGTTGAAGCCTAACTGGCTGTAAAGCCATGTCTAAATTCATTTAGACTGGGGCTTCCAACCCAACATTATCAAGAGCAAGCTAGTTGTTGCTGATCCACCTGCTGCTGTTCCTGATCCACTTGATTTACATGCTAAAGCTTGACTGGATATTAAGCCATGTCTAACCCTCAGATTGGAGCTTTAGACTAAGAGTGCAAGATTCCTGGAATTCATATTAAAAATTTTGGAATCCTTATTTTTCTTTTTCAAATAATTTTCGAAAAAAAATCTAAAAAATCATAAAATCATAAAAATAAAAAATATTTTGTGTTTCTTGTTTGAGTCTTGAGTCAATTTTTAAGTTTGGTGTCAATTGCATTTTTTTCTAAAAATTTTTTGCATTTTTCGAAAATTGCATTCATGCATTGCATTCATCATGATCTTCAAGTTGTGCTTGATAAACCTTCTTGATTGATCTTCATATTATATTGTTTTGTGTTGTATGGTGTTTTTCATATGCATTCTTGCATTCATATTGTCTAAGCATTAAAAATTTCCAAGATTGGTGTCTTGCATGTTTTTCTTTTCTTAAAAATTTTTCAAAAAATATGTTCTTGATGTTCATCATGATCTTCAACGTGTTCTTGGTGTTCATCTTAACATTCATAGCATTCTTGCATGCATTCATTGTTTTGATCCATAACTTTCATGCATTGAGTCTTTTTCATGTTTTTCTCTCTCATCTTTAAAAATTCAAAAATAAAAAAAATATCTTTCCTTTTTTCTCTCTTAAAATTTTGAAAATTAGATTTGACTTTGTCAAAAATTTTTAAAATCTAGTTGTTTTTATGAGTCAAATCAAATTTTAAATTTAAAAATCTTATCTTTTTCAAAATCTTTTTCAAAAATTATATCTTTTTCACTTTTCTTATTTATTTTCGAAAATTTTTAAAATATTTTTCAAAAATATTTTTCTTTATCTCCTAATTTTCGAAAATAACATCATTAATTAATGTTTTGATTCAAAAATTTCAAGTTTGTTACTTGCTTGTTAAGAAAGATTCAAACTTTAAGTTCTAGAATCATATCTTGTGATTTCTTGTGAATCAAGTCATTAGTTGTGATTTTAAAAATAAAATCTTTTTCAAAAATATCTTTTTATCTTATCTTTTTCAAAATCATATCTTTTCCATCATATCTTTTTAAAAATCTTATCTTTTTCAAAAATTTGATTTTAAAATATCCCTTCTAACTTCTTATCTTCTTATCTTTTCAAAATTGATTTTCAAATTTGTTTCAACTAACTAACTAACTTTTTGTTTGTTTCTTATCTCTTTCAAAACTACCTAACTAACTCTCTCTCTCTAATTTTCGAAAATATCTCCCTCTTTTTCAAAAATTATTTTTAATTAACTAAGTGTTTCAATTTTTAATTTTAACTTGATTTCATTCCTAATTTTCGAAAATCACTAACCATTTTTCAAAAAAATAATTTTCAAAAATCCTCATCTCTCATCTCCTTCTATTTATTTATTCATTTACTAACACTTCTCTCCCATCCAAAAATTCGAACACTACCTCCCTCTCTGTGTTTGAGTTTTTCCTCTTCTCTTCTTTACATTACATTCTTTTCTTCTTCTACTTACATAAGGGAACCTCTATACCTGGGCAAAAAGGATCCCTATTATTATTTTTCTGTTCCCCTCTTTTTCATATGAGCAGGAGAAAGGACAAGAACATTCTTGTTGAAGCAGATCCAGAACCTGAAAGGACTCTGAAGAGGAAACTAAGAGAAGCTAAATTACAACAATCCAACAAGCACCTTTCAGAAATTTTCGAACAAGAAGAGGAGATGGCAGCCGAAAATAATAATAATGCAAGGAGGATGCTTGGTGACTTTACTGCACCTAATTCCAATTTACATGGAAGAAGCATCTCCATCCCTACCATTGGAGCAAACAATTTTGAGCTGAAACCTCAATTAGTTTCTCTAATGCAGCAAAACTGCAAGTTTCATGGACTTCCATCTGAAGATCCTTTTCAGTTCTTAACTGAATTCTTGCAGATCTGTGATACTATTAAGACTAATGGAGTAGATTCTGAAGTCTACAGGCTCATGCTTTTCCCCTTTGCTGTAAGAGACAGAGCTAGAATATGGTTGGACTCTCAACCTAAGGATAGCCTGAACTCTTGGGATAAGCTGGTCAAGGCTTTCTTAGCCAAGTTCTTTCCTCCTCAAAAGCTGAGTAAGCTTAGAGTGGATGTTCAAACCTTCAAACAGAAAGAAGGTGAATCCCTCTATGAAGCTTGGGAGAGATACAAGGAACTGACCAAAAAGTGTCCTTCTGACATGCTTTCAGAATGGATCATCCTGGATATATTCTATGATGGTTTGTCTGAATTAGCTAAGATGTCATTGGATACTTCTGCAGGTGGATCCATTCACCTAAAGAAAACGCCTGCAGAAGCTCAAGAACTCATTGACATGGTTGCTAATAACCAGTTCATGTACACTTCTGAGAGGAATCCTGTGAGTAATGGGACGCCTCAGAAGAAGGGAGTTCTTGAAATTGATACTCTGAATGCCATATTGGCTCAGAACAAAATATTGACTCAGCAAGTCAATATGATTTCCCAGAGTCTGAATGGAATGCAAGCTGCATCCAACAGTACTCAAGAGGCAGCTTCTGAAGAAGAAGCCTATGATCCTGAGAACCATGCAATAGCAGAGGTAAATTACTTAAGTGAACCTTATGGAAACACCTATAACTCATCATGGAGAAATCATCCAAATTTCTCATGGAAGGATCAACAAAAGCCTCAACAAGGCTTTAATAATGGTGGAAGAAATAGGTTTAACAATAGTAAACCTTTTCCATCATCCACTCAGCAACAGACAGAGAACTCTGAACAAAATACATCTAATTTAGCAAACTTAGTCTCTGATCTATCTAAGGCCACTGTGAGTTTCATGAATGAAACAAGGTCATCCATTAGAAATTTGGAAGCACAAGTGGGCCAGCTGAGTAAGAAGATCACTGAAACCCCTCCTAGTACTCTCCCAAGCAATACAGAAGAAAATCCAAAAAGAGAGTGCAAGGCCATTGATATAACCATCATGGCCGAATCCAAGGAAGAAGGGGAGGACGTGAATCCCAAGGAGGAAGACCTCCTGGGACGTCCAGTGATCAATAAGGAGTTTCCCTCTGAGGAACCAAAGGAATCTGAGACTCAACTAGAGACCATAGAGATTCCATTAAACCTTCTTATGCCATTCATGAGCTCTGATGAGTATTCCTCTTCTGAAGAGAATGAGGATGTTACTGAGGAGCAAGTTGCCAAGTACCTTGGTGCAATCATGAAGCTGAATGCCAAATTATTTGGTATTGAGACTTGGGAAGATGAACCTCCCTTGTTCACCTATGAACTGAGTGATCTGGATCAACTGACATTACCTCAGAAGAAACAGGATCCTGGAAAGTTCCTAATACCTTGTACCATAGGCACCATGATCTTTGAAAAGGCTCTGTGTGACCTTGGTTCAGGGATAAACCTCATGCCCCTCTCTGTAATGGAGAAACTAGGAATCTTTGAGGTGCAAGCTGCTAGAATCTCATTAGAGATGGCAGACAACTCAAGAAAAGAGGCTTATGGACAAGTAGAGGACGTGTTAGTAAAGGTTGAAGGCCTTTACATCCCTGCTGATTTCATAGTCCTAGATACTGGAAAGGATGAGGATGAATCCATCATCCTTGGAAGACCCTTCCTAGCCACAGCAAGAGCTGTGATTGATGTTAAGAGAGGTGAACTAGTTCTTCAATTGAATGAGGACTCCCTTGAGTTTAAAACTCAAGGACATCCTTCTGTAAACATGGAAAAGAGGCACAGTAAGCTTCTCTCAAAACAGAGTCAACCAGAGCCCCCACAGTCAAACTCTAAGTTTGGTGTTGGGAGGCCACAACCAAACTCTAAGTTTGGTGTTGAACTCCCATATCCAAACTCTAAGTTTGGTGTTGGGGAGTCTCAACAATGCTCTGAACATCTGTGAGGCTCCATGAGAGCCCACTGTCAAGCTATTGACATTAAAGAAGCGCTTGTTGGGAGGCAACCCAATTTTCATTTCTCTAATTTTATTTTATTGTTATTTCATGTTTTATTAGGTTCATGATCATGTGGAGTCACAAAATAAATCAAAAAATTAAAAACAGAATCAAAAATAGCAGAAGAAAAATCACACCCTGGAGGAGGATCTTACTGGTGTTTAAACGCCAGTAAGGAGCATCTGGCTGGCGTTCAAAGCCAGAACAGAGCATGGATCTGGCGTTGAACGCCAGAAACAAGCAGCATCCTGGCGTTCAGATGCCAGAAATGCACAGTGAGAAAAGTTGGCACTGAACGCCAGAAACAAGCATCTGGCTGGTGTTCAACGCCAGAAATATGCTGCATCTGGGCGCTGAACGCCCAGAACAAGCATCAATTCAGCGTTTAAACGCCAGAATTGCATGCAAAGGCATTTTACATGCCTAATTGGTGCAGGGATACAATTCCTTGACACCTTAGGATTTGTGGACCTCACAGGATCCCCACCTACCTCACCCTCTCTCTCTCTCCATTCATGGTCATCCCTTCTGTTTTCCATTTACCACTCACATCCATACACCTACCTACCTTCAAAATTCAACATCTCTTTCCCACCCAATCCCACCCATATGACCGAATACACACACCCCTCCATCTCCTCCATATCTTCTTCCTCTTCTTCTTCTATTCTTTCTTCTTTTGCTCGAGGGCGAGCAACATTCTAAGTTTGGTGTGGTAAAAGCATAGCTTTTTTGTTTTTCCATAACCATTAATGGCACCTAAGGCCAGAGAAACCTCAAGAAAGAGGAAAGGGAAGACAATTGCTTCCACCTCTGGCCATGGGAGATGGAAAGATTCATCTCACAAGCCCATCACTAAGAAAAGGATGGAGCAAACAAGAGAGCACATTCATGGATCTCAACAGGCACATGAGGAAGCTCATCATCAAGAAATCCCTAAGATACCTCAAGGGATACATTTTCCTCCACACAATTATTGGGGACAACTAAGGGTGGAACATCAAGAGCACTCCATCATCCTTCATGAAATTAGAGAAGATCAAAAAGCAATGAGGGAGGAGCAACAAAGACAAGGAAGAGACATAGAAGAGCTCAAGGACATCATTGGTTCCTCAAGGAGAAAATGCCATCATCACTAAGGTGGACTCATTCCTTGTTCTTTCATTCTCTGTTTTTCATTTTCTATGTTAAGTGCTTATCTAAGTTTGTGTCTTATTACATGATCATTAGTATTTAGTAACTTTGTCTTAAGGTTATAAATGTCCTATGAATCCATCACCTCTCTTAAATAAAAAATATTTTAATTCAAAAGAACAAGAAGTACATGAGTTTCGAATTTATCCTTGAACTCAGTTTAATTATATTGATGTGGTGACAATGCTTCTTCTGAATGAATGCTTGAACAGTGCATATGTCTTTTGAAGTTGTTGTTTAAGAATGTTAAATATGTTGGCTCTTGAAAGAATGATGACAAGGAGACATGTTATTTGATAATCTAAAAAATCATAAAAATGATTCTTGAAGCAAGAAAAAGCAGTGAATACAAAAGCTTGCAAAAAAAAAAATAGAAAAAAAATAGCGAAAAAAAAAGAGAGAAAAAAGCAAGCAGAAAAAGACAAAAGCTCTTAAAACCAAAAGGCAAGGGTAAATAAAAAGGATCCCAAGGCTTTGAGCATCAGTGGATAGGAGGGCCTAAAGGAATAAAATCCCGGCCTAAGCGGCTAAACCAAGCTGTCCCTAACCATGTGCTTGTGGCGTGAAGGTGTCAAGTGAAAACTTGAGACTGAGCGGTTAAAGTCAAGGTCCAAAGCAAAAGAAGAGTGTGCTTAAGAACCCTAGACACCTCTAATTGGGGACTTTAGCAAAGCTGAGTCACAATCTGAAAAGGTTCACCCAATTATGTGTCTGTGGCATTTATGTATCCGGTGGTAATACTGGAAAACAAAGTGCTTAGGGCCACGGCCAAGACTCATAAAGTAGCTGTGTTCAAGAATCAACATACTGAACTAGGAGAATCAATAACACTATCTGAACTCTGAGTTCCTATAGATGCCAATCATTCTGAACCTCAATGGATAAAGTGAGATGCCAAAACTATTCAAGAGGCAAAAAGCTACAAGTCCCGCTCATCTGATTGGAGCTATGTTTCATTGATAGTTTGGAATTTATAGTATATTCTCTTCTTTTTATCCTATTTGATTTTCAGTTGCTTGGGGACAAGCAACAATTTAAGTTTGGTGTTGTGATGAGCGGATAATTTATACGCTTTTTGGCATTGTTTTTAGTATGTTTTTAGTAGAATCTAGTTACTTTTAGGGATATTTTTATTAGTTTTTATGTTAAATTCACATTTCTGGACTTTACTATGAGTTTGTGTGTTTTTCTGTGATTTCAGATATTTTCTGGCTGAAATTGAGGGACCTGAGCAAAAATCAGATTCAGAGGTTGAAGAAGGACTGCTGATGCTGTTGGATTCTGACCTCCTTGCACTCAAAATGGATTTTCTGGAGCTACAGAACTCAAAATGGCGCGCTTCCAATTGCGTTAGAAATTAGACATCCAGGGCTTTCCAAAAATATATAATAGTTCATACTTTGGTCGAGTTTAGACGATGTAAAAGGGCGTTGAACTCCAGTTCTACGCTGCTGTCTGGAGTTAAACGCCAGAAAAACGTTACAAGCCAGAGTTGAACGCCAGAAATACGTTACAACTTGGCGTTCAACTCCAAAAGAAGCCTCTGCACGTGGAAAGCTAAAGCTCAGCCCAAGCACACACCAAGTGGGCCCTGGAAGTGGATTTATGCATCAATTACTTACTTTTGTAAACCCTAGTAACTAGTTTAGTATAAATAGGACTTTTTACTATTGTATTTGAGATCTTTTGGAAGATCCTGGATTGTATTTTTGATCCTGTGATCACGTTTAGGGGGCTGGCTATTCGGCCATGCCTGAACCTTTCACTTATGTATCTTCAAACGGTAGAGTTTCTGCACTCCATAGATTAAGGTGTGGAGCTCTGCTGTCCCTCATGAATTAATGCAAAGTACTACTGTTTTTCTATTCAACTCAACTTATTCCACTTCTAAGATATTCATTCGCACTTCAACACGAATGTGATGAACGTGACAATCATCATCATTCCCCCACGAACGCGTGCCTGACAACCACTTCCGTTCCACCTTAGATTGGATGATTATCTCTTGGATCTCTTAATCAGAATCTTCGTGGTATAAGCTAGATTGATGGCGGCATTCACGAGAATCCGGAAAGTCTAAACCTTGTTTGTGGTATTCCGAGTAGGATTCTGGGATTGAATGACTGTGACAAACTTCAAACTCGCGAGTGCTGGGCGTAGTGATAGACGCAAAAGGAGGGTGAATCCTATTCCAGTATGATCGAGAACCTCAGATGATTAGCCATGCAGTGACAGCGCATCGGACCATTTTCACAAGAGGATAGGATGCAGCCATTGACCACGGTGATGCCTCCAGATGATTAGCCATGCAGTGACAGCGCATCGGACCATTTTCCAGAGAGGATAAAAGTAGCCATTGACAATGGTGATGTCCTTACATAAAACCAGCCATAGAAAGGAGTAGGACTGATTGGATGAAGGCAGCAGGAAAGCAGAAGTTCAGAGGGACGAAAGCATCTCTATACCTTTATCTGAAATTCTCACTAATGATATACATAAGTATTTCTATCTTTATTTTCTGTCTATTCATTATTTATTTTTGAAAACTCCATAACCAATTATTATCCGCCTGACTGAGATTTACAAGATGACCATAGCTTGCTTCATACCAACAATCTCCGTGGGATCGACCCTTACTCACGTAAGGTTTATTACTTGGACGACCCAATGTACTTGTTGGTTAGTTGTATCGAAGTTGTGAATGAAAAGCGATTAAGACGTGCGTACAGAGTTTTTAGCGCCGTTGCCTGAGATCACAATTTCGTGCACCAACTGTCCAATGACATCTTCGACAGTTCAGACAGACCATCATAGAAGATACCTATGATGCTCCATTCAGAAAGCATGTTAGAAGGACACCTTCTGATCAATTGCTTGTATCTTTCCCAAGCTTCATAGAGAGATTCTCCTTCCTTCTGTCTGAAGGTTTGGACTTCCACTCTAAGCTTGCTCAATTTTTGAGGTGGAAAGAACTTTGCCAAGAAGGCATTGACTAGCTTTTCCCAAGAGTTCAGGCTTTCTTTGGGTTGTGAATCCAACCATCCTAGCTCTGTCTCTTACATCAAATGGGAAGAGCATAAGTTTGTAAACTTCAGGGTCAACCCCATTGGTCTTGACATTGTCACAGATTTACAAGAATTCAGCTAAGAACTGATGAGGATCTTCCAATGGAAGTCTATGAAACTTACAATTCTGTTGCATTAGAGAAACTAATTGAGGCTTAAGCTCAAAGTTGTTTGCTCCAATGGCAGGGATTGAGATGCTTCTCCCATAGAAGTCAGGAGTAGGTGCAGTAAAGTCACCAAGCACCTTTCTTGCATTGTTGACATTGTTGTTTTCGGCTGCCATGGCTTCTTCTTGTTTGAAAAGCTCTGTTACGTCCTCTATAGAGAGTTATACTTTAGCTTCTCTTAGCTTTCGCTTCAAGGTCCTTTCAGGTTCAGGATCAGCCTCAACAAGAATGCTTTTGTCCTTGCTCCTGCTCATATGAAAGAGAAGAGAACAAGAAAGTATGGAATCCTCTATGTTACAGTATAGAGATTCCTTGAAGTGTCAGAGGAAAAGAAGAATAGAAGGAGAAGGTAGAAAGAGAAGAATTCGAACTTATCAAGAGGGATAGAGTTTGAATTGTTGATAGTGGAGGAGTGTTAGTCCTTAAATAGAAGGATGTGAGAAGAGGGGAAGAATTTTCGAAATTGAAGTAAAAGATTTTGAAATAATTAAAAGAAATTTTGAAAATTTGATTGATGATTTTCGAAAACTAAGATTGGGAAAGAAATTAAGTGATTTTTAAAAAGATTTTGAAATTAGAAATAAAAAAGATACGATTGAAAATTAATTTTGAAAAAGATGTGATTGAAAAGATATGATTGAGAAGATATGATTGAAAATCAAATTAAAAAGAGAAAGTTTTAAAATTAAAGTTGATTACTTGACTAACAAGAATTAAAAGATATGATTCTAAAATTTAAAATTTGATCCTTCCTTAATAGGCAAGTAACAACTTGAAAAGTTTGAATTAAATTACTAATTGTAGCAAGGATTTTCGAAAATAGTAAAAAAAATAAAAAAAATGGAAAGAAATTGATTTTGAAGAGATATGATTGAAAAGATATGATTTGAAAAAGATTTGATTTTGAAAAATTATGAAGATTTGAAAACAAATTTGGATTAAAAACAAAATCATCCCTCTAGTGTCATCCTGGCGTTAAACGCCCAGAATGGCATCCATTCTGGCATTTAACGCCCAAAATGCTACCTTTTTGGGCGTTACCTGGCTGGGCGTTTAAACGCCAGTTTTCCTTCTTTACTGGGCGTTTTGAACGCCCAGCTTTTTCTGTTTAATTCCTCTGCTGAATGTTCTAAATCTTCAATTCTCTGTATTATTGACTTGAAAAGACATAATTTTGAAAATATTTTTGGATTTATAATGATGAGAAACAATAAAAAATGCAACTAAGATCAAATAAACAATGCATGCAAGACACCAAACTTAGAAGTTTGTATACTAAGGACTATTGGTAAAAAGCATTGCTTTTTACCACACCAAACTTAAAAATTGACACTAAGATACATAAAATATTTTTTATTTTTTATGATTTTATAAATTTTTTTTGTGATTTTTCGAAAATTATATGGAAAAGAGAATAAAGGGATTCAAAACTTTTAATAATAATTCCAGTAATCATGCAATGTTAGTCTAAAGCTTCAGTCTAAAAAGATTAGACGTGGCTAGCCAAGCTTCAGCAGGACATTACATTCAGCAGCTAAATTGATGAGAATCAATCAGCTTTTGTGATGATAAGAACATCACCTTGAAACTCTAGAATTCATTCTTAAAAATTCTAAAAAATAAAAAGAAAAGTACCTAATCTAAGCAACAAGATAAACCGTCAGTTGTCCAAACTCGAAAAATCCCCGGCAACGGCGCCAAAAACTTGGTGCACGAAATTGTGATCATCAATGGCGCCAACAACTTGGTACGCACAATTGTAATCTCAACTCTTTATCACAAA
Source organism: Arachis ipaensis (assembly GCF_059453495.1). Lineage (NCBI taxonomy): Eukaryota > Viridiplantae > Streptophyta > Magnoliopsida > Fabales > Fabaceae > Arachis > Arachis ipaensis. The sequence goes on along the minus strand of NC_142441.1, from coordinate 77,657,949 downwards.
TTCGCATAACTAACCAGCAAGTGCATTGGGTCGTCCAAGTAATAACCTTACGTGAGTAAGGGTCGATCCCACGAAGATTGTCGGCTTGAAGCAAGCTATGGTCACCTTATAAATCTCAGTCAGGCGGATTCAAGTGGTTATGGAGAATTGACAATTAAAGCATGAATAAAACATAAGATAAGATAGAGATACTTATGTAATTCATTGGTAGGAATTTCAGATAAGCATATGGAGATGCTTTGTTCCTTCTGAACCTCTGCTTTCCTATTGCCTTCTTCCAATCATTCATACTCCTTTCCATGGCAAGCTTTATGTTGGACATCACCGTTGTCAATGGCTACTTCCCGTCCTCTCAGTGAAAATGTTCCAAATGCGCTGTCACCGCACGGCTAATCATCTGTTGGTTCTCGATCATGTTGGAATAGGATCCATTGATCCTTTTGCATCTGTCACACGCCCAACACTCGCGAGTTTGAAGCTCGTCACAGTCATCCCTTCCCAGATCCTACTCGGAATACCACAAACAAGGTTTAGACTTTCCGGACCTCAGAAATGGCTGCCAATAATTCTAGCCTATACCACGAAGGTTCTAATCTTAGATTAGAAACCGAAAAGATACACATTCAAGCTTGATTGCATGTAGAACAGAAGTGGTTGTCAGGCACGCGTTCATAGGTGAGAATGGTGATGAGTGTCATGGATAATCACATTCATCAAGTTGAAGAACGAGTGTATATCTTAGAGAAGAAGTAGGCGTGAATTGAATAGAAAAATAGTAGTACTTTGCATTAATTCATGAAGAACAGCAGAGCTCCACACCTTAATCTATGGTGTGTAGAAACTCCACCGTTGAAAATACATAAGAACAAGGTCTAGGCATGGCCGAATGGCCAGCCTCCCAAAGAGGCTTCAATCATAAAACATGATTCAAAGATTCAAAATACAATAGTAAAAGGTCCTATTTATAGAGAACTAGTAGCCTGGGGTTTACAGAAATAAGTAATTAATGCAGAAATCTTCTTCCGGGCCCACTTGGTGTGTGCTTGGGCTGAGCATTGAAGCTTCCATGTTTAGAGACTTTTCTTGGAGTTAAACGCCAGCTTTTGTGCCAGTTTGGGCGTTTAACTTCAGCTTTTGTGCCAGTTCTGGCGTTTTGACGCCAGGATTCTTAAGCTGACTTGGAACGCCAGTTTGGGTCATCAAATCTTGGGTAATGTATGAACTATTATATATTGCTCAAAAGCCCAGGATGTCTACTTTCCAACGCAATTGAGAGCGCGCCAATTGAAGTTCTGTAGCTCCAGAAAATCCACTTCGAGTGCAGGGAGGTCAGAATCCAACAGCATCTGCAGTCCTTTTTCAGCCTCTGAATCAGATTTTTGCTCAGGTCCCTCAATTTCAGCCAGAAAATACCTGAAATCACAGAAAAATACACAAACTCATAGTAAAGTCCAGAAATGTGATTTTTATTTAAAAACTAATAAAAACATAATAAAAACTAACTAAAATATGCTAAAAACATACTAAAAACAATGCCAAAAAGCGTATAAAGTATCCGCTCATCAGTAACTACAAGGGGGTCCACCATATCCATTGGCTTGGTATGCACCTTGGAATGGCTCTTGATCATATTAAGTTGGAGGAGGGTGTTGCCAAGAGGGTTGATCAAATCCTTATGGCTCCTCTCATCTTTGATTGTCCCATCCTTGATGCAAGCCTTCATTGTAATCTCCACTTCCTACAACATAATTGTAACCACACTCATAGCCAAAGGGGTGAGAATTCATAATGAAAGGAGAAAATAAAAATAAAAACCAATAAGAAATAATGAAAATAAACTCATAAAACTAGAAACAACTAACAAGGAAACGAAGAAGAAAAATTATTCACAATATTCACAATAACCAATAATAAGGCACACATCTGCAATTCGCTGGCAACAGTGCCAAAAATTGATGGTGGAAAATCGTCGGTAAAGAATTTCACAAAAATAATCGCATTGTAAGCATATATCTAAACCAAAAATTAAACCTCAATCAAAATTAATTTGTTTGTCACTTAAGCAAACCCAATAAAAATCAACCGAAGTATTTAAACCTCGGGTCGTCTCTCAAGGTATTGCAGGGAAGTATGTTACTATTGGTTATGGAAAAGTATATTTTTGGGTTTTGTAATAAGAAATAAAAAAGTAAAATGGCGAGAAAATAAATTAATAACTAAGAAAGCTCTTAGCAAGGATTAAGAATTAGAAGTCCTATCCTCATTATCATTGTCAATTGTGATGGTAATTGCAAATTGCTCTCACTTAGTTAACCTCTAACAATTGAAGGTAAGTCAAGTGAGCAATTCAACTTGAGTTCACAAGTCCTAATCAAAGATTAGAATTAGTGAAGCTCAAGCCAACTAGCAGCTTTAAATCACCAATCAATAAAAGACTTTTGATAACTCAAGAGTCTCTGGTTGATCAATCCAAGTTAGGAATGTAAAAAGCTAAATTAAAACCCACCCAAGCATTTTATCAAACACTTGGAAGGCATAACATAAAAACATAGAAACCAACAACATATAGCAAGATCTAAAACTAACCAAAGCAAGGAAATAACAATAACAAAATTGAAAGGAATCATTAATAACATAAAAAAAATGAATTGCATTAATAAAGAGTAAGAGTAGCAAAAGTGCACAAACATAAGGATACCAACGTGAAGAAAATAATAAGTAGAATTGAAGAACAAAGGTGCTAGAATAATAAATTGCTAGGAATTGTAAATAGAAACAGAAATTCAATCTAAATCTAACAAGAAATTGGAGTAGAAACCTAAAACTTCTCTCTAGAAAACTACATCTAAAAACCTAATAATTGTGAATGAATGTGTGAATGGATGATTCCCCCACTCTACAGCCTCTACTCTGTATTTTCGGGCTTGAAACTGGGCTAAAAACAGCCCAGAAATCGCCCCCAGCGTCTTCTGTGTAATGCAGTGCGTGAGCATCTTCCCTATCTTTTCCTAGTGAATTTGCATTTTATTTGTTGAGTTTAATCAAGAATTAATTATATTTTATCCACTATGGATGTTACTTTGAGTCGTGTACAATTCTGTTTATTTTAGGTAGCATTTGGCTGGATTTGATAGAGTTTCTGCAGAAAAAGAGAAGAAGGCGAATGATGCTGTCAACTCTGACCTCTCTACACTCAAACCTAAATACCTCGAGCTACAGAGGTTCAATGAACGTGATTCTAGTGGCGTTGAAACGATAACTTCCAGAGCTTTCCAACGATATATAATAGTCCATACTTCTTCTCCAACCACGCTGCCAAGGCTATGCCTAACTTGAGATTTCTCAAGTTAGGCGCAAAACTTAAATAAGCATGCATAAGGATTAGGCCTCCATCAAGTTAGACGCAGCCCATGGCCAAGTTAGGTGCAGGCATCAAGCCTAACATGCCCTTCCTCACTTCATTCACACCAAGTAAGGTGCAGCCCATCACCAAGTTAGGCGTGGATCCTGCGAAGCAAGTGGTCCCCACCCATCAATTGAAGACGTGCTGATTGTTATAATTAATTCTGATTTAAGCTTTAATTTTTATTTTTTAAAAATAGGAAAAGATATTATTTAGTTTTAAAAATTATAATTTAAATTAATTAGGGTTAGATATAAAAGAGAATTGGAATTATTCCACCGGGGATTCCATTCCAGACTACCAAAATACATTTTATCAGAATCCTTATTTTTCTCTCTGAACCAAGAGCAACTAAACCTCTACTGTTAAGGTTAGGAGCTCTGTCTATTGTATGGATTGATAATATTATTTTCTATTTTAATTCATGTTTTGATTTATATTTCAAGAATTATTTTCGTTCTTTATTTTATGAATTTGGGTGGAACGGAAGTATGACCCTCTTTCTAATTGAGTTTTTGTATAACTTGGAAAAACTCTTTACTTGAACAACAGTTTGAAAACAATTTCTCTTAAATTTCTAGTTTATCTTTATTTAATGGGATACATGACATATAATCCTTTTATATTTGGGTAATTAGGATTTCTGTGGCATATAACTAGAATTGAACTTCACCCCCTAATTGGAATTAATTGACCAAGGAATTGGCTGTTGATGAATTTTAGAGGAGAATAGAAAGGTCTAAGGAATTAGGGTCTAGTCACATACAGTTGCCATGAATTAAATCTTACATGATTAAAATAAATAAATAAGAAAATTCAATTCGGAAAATAGATAACTCTAAAGCCTTAACTGTTTCTCCATACTTTATTCCCAACTTATTTACTTGCCTTTCTTTAATATTCTTGCTATTGTTTAATGTCTTTGAACTCTCAATCACTATTTTCTGTTTGCCTAACTAAGTAAATTAATCAACCAGTGTAGCTTAATCCATCAATCCTCGTGGGATCGACCCTCACTCACCTGAGGTATTACTTGGTACGACCCAGTGCACTTGCCAGTTAGTTTGTGGGTTATAAATACCGCACCAAGTTTTTGGCGCCGTTGCCGGGGATTGATTGTGATTGACAACTACTCATTGTTTGATTTCTTAGATTAGATAATTTTTCTATTAATTAATTTTATTTTATTATTATTATTAATTTTTGTTTCTTTATTTGTTTATTTTTATTCCCGTAATTTTTTTTCTTTTCTTCATTCTTTCTTTCTTTCATTCGTACCACCCACCCCGTTTCCTTTTTTTATTTTATTTTACCTTCGTTTTCTTTTAAAATTTTTTTATTTCACTTTTGTTTTGTTTATTTCATTATTTTGTTTTATTTTATTTGTTTTATTTAATCCATTTTTTATTTCTTTTCAAACCTTCTGTCGTTCTTTTTTTTTATTTACTTTATTTTATTTTATTTTCGTTTTCTTTCTTTATATATTCATTTTTTTATTTTTTATTTTATTAGTGTTATTTAAATTTTAGCTTTGACTCTTGAATTTTTGCTCAATTATTTTTTTATTTTCTGAAATTAAGTTTGGTGTAGCCTAGAAATTTTATTTTATTTTATCTATTTATATTTAAAAAAAAAACTATTTCGAAGGTTTTAAAATTTTTTTTATTTAGTTACTTTATTTTATCTCTTTACACAGGTTACCTCACTCAGAATTCTCTGCACTCTGACGTAGAGAGTTCCATCTTTTCTTGTCTTCTGTTTGTTTATGCGCAGGAACAGAGGCAAGGAACATCTCTTAGACTTTGATCCTGAACCTGAAAGAACTTTTAGGCGGTGTTTGCAATAAGCAAGACTTTACAAGGCTGCAGAATCCACTATGGATCATAATAATGCTGTTAATGCCATTGTGGCAAATTCTAATGAGAATGAGCAACAAAGGAGAGTGCTTGGCTCTTACTCTGCTCCTACTGCAAATCTTTATGGAAAAAGCACTGTGGTGCCTCCTATAGCTGCGAACAACTTTGAGTTGAAGCCACAATTGGTCACCTTGGTGCAACAAAACTGCCAGTATCATGGTCTTCCCCACGAAGACCCAAATTAATTTATTTCTAATTTTCTACAGATTTGTGATACTGTAAAGACAAATGGAGTGAATCCAGAGGTGTACAAACTCATGCTCTTCCCGTTTGCTCTGAGAGATGGAGCAAAGCTATGGCTAGATTCCCAACACAAGGAGAGTTTGGATACTTGGGGCAAGGTTGTTACTGAGTTTCTTACTAAATTGTTCCCACCAAAGAAGTTGACTAAGCTTAGGGTGGAGGTTCAGACCTTCAGGCAGAAGGATGGTAAAACTCTCTATGAAGCTTGGAAGAGGTACAAGCTACTGACTAGGCAATACTCTCCGGACATGTTCTCCAAATGGACCCAACTAGATATCTTTTATGAAGATTTGGGTGAAATGTCCAAGATGTGTTTAGATAATTCTGCAGGTGATTCATTGCACAAGAAGAAGACACCAGAGGAGACTATTGAGCTTATTGAATTGGTTGCTAACAACCAATATTTATACTAATCTAATAGGAATTCTGTAAACTCTAAGGCCCCTCAGAAGAGGTGTGTTAGAAATGGAAGCTGTTAATGCTATTTTTGCTCAGAACAAGCTTATATCTCAGCAGATCAATTTACTTACTCAGCAGATGGGTGGCATGCAAGTCTCAGCTATCAACACCCAAAATCCACTTCAAGAGATCTCTTATGACATGACAGGTAATTTTGTGCAAAATAATAATTATGATTATGCTCAATCTTCTTCTGAACAGGTCAATTACATGGGGAGTGCTCCTAGAAATCCCAATAATGATCCCTATTCTCAGACCTACAATCAAGGGTGGAGAAATCACCTAAATTTTGGGTGGAGAGAGAAACCTCAGAGACCTCAGAATTTCAACAATAATTCTCAGGGCGGCTTCCAACAGAACAATCACAACAACCGCCAATTTCAATCTCATCAACAACAACCACCTCCGCAGGCAAATTCTAAATCCCAAGAAGATTCTAATTGGGAGATGATGAGGAGTTTTGTGCAGGAAACCAGAGTATCAATCAAGAATTTGGAGATTCAGATGGGCCAAATAGCCACAAGAGTTAATGAAATTGATCAGAGGACCACTAATAGCCTTCTTGGTAACACAATTCTAAATCCAAGAGAGAAATGCTAGGCCATCACCTTGATAAGAGAACAAGTGGCAAGTATTAAAGCACAAGTTAATAAGGAGCCAGTTGAAAAAGAAGATTACAAGGTTATTCAATTGAGAAGTGGTAAGGTAGCTGGCTCTGAGACCAAGGTCAATGGAGAGTTAGTTGAAAAGGAAGCTACAGAAGAGAAGAAGAAAGAAGTAGAGCACGTCCCTCCAAAGCGTGCAGACAACCCATTCCCAGACTCTCTTGACACTTATCCTACATTACCAAAGGCTCCTGAGTACAAGCCTAAAATGCCATATCCTCAGAGACTTCAAAAGGAGACCAAGGACAAGCAGTTTTCAAAGTTCTTAGAAGTCTTCAGAAAGTTGCAAATCAATATTCCTTTTGCTGAGGTTTTGGAACAAATGCCTCTCTATGTCAAGTTCATGAAAGAGCTGTTGTCAAAGAAGAAGCCTTTAAAGAGAGATGAGACAGTGGTCCTGACTAAAGAATGCAGTGCCATCATTCAGAATAACTTGCCAAGGAAGATGCCGGATCCAGGGAGCTTCCAAATTCCATGCACCATTGGGAGCACAACCTTTGAGAAAGCCCTATGTGATCTAGGGGCAAGCATAAATCTAATGCCCTTATCTGTGATGAAAAAGTTGCAAATCCAAGAGTCACAACCCACAAAGATAGCATTACAGATGGCAGACAAATCTATGAAGCCTGCACACGGATTAGTGGAGAATATCTTGGTCAAAGTGGGTAAGTTCTTCCTCCCAGCAGATTTTGTGATTCTTGACACATGGGAGGATGAGAATGCCTCTATAATTCTAGGAAGACCATTCCTAGCCACTAGGAGAGCTCTAATTGATGTAGAAGTGGGTGAACTAGTGCTTAGAGTGCATAATGAGCAACTGGTCTTTCATGTCTTCAAAGATATACATTCAACAGGTGAAGAAGAGAGCTGCATACAGACTGAGCTTATTGATCCAAACCTTCAACAATCCCCTGATGACGGACAACAGAATCTGCAACTCAACCCTCCTTTGGTGACAATCAATAAAATTCCTCCTGACATCAAACCTAAGTTTGGTGTTGGGAATGCATCATCCACCAAGGAGGAGGTTCCCAAAAAGAAGAAAATACCCAGGGGATGGAGAAACAAAAAGATCCACACTGAAGGTTTCTCCCCATGAATGAAGGTGCTGTTGACTAAAAATCCAGTGTGGATTTATACAGTAAACAGAATCCTCTCTCTGGAGCAAATTGAGCTAATTTATGGAGACACAGGAAAGAAGTTTAAAGTAAGGGGTGAAGAGCTGAGCCCCTATGATCCTCCTCCTTAGAGGAGCTGACCGTCAAGCTAGTGACGTTAAAGAAGCGCTTATCGGGAAGCAACCCGATAATTTCGTATCCTTAGTTATTTTTTGAAGTAGTAGTTTTCTTAATTATTTGATTTTTATTGAGTTTTTACTATTTTTCTAATCATGCAGCTATTTTATCACAGGAACCGAACACTTCAGACGAAAAAAAATTCAAAAAAAAAAAATTGAGGTTGGCGCTAAACTTGGTGTGCACCAAGTTCAGTGTGGAGCAAGTGTAGAACACGCAAAGGAGATGACGCTGGACTTCATTTGGTTCAAGTTCAGCGTGGATCACGCTACTTTAGCCTCCCATCACGCATATCCTTCCCATATCCCACCAAATCACAACAAATCCTCACCTTCCCAACATATTTCCCCTGCACCGTTCCCATTCCTCAACCACTAAAGCTTGTCCTTTTCCCAACCCATTGACCAACCCTTCTTCAAAACCAAACCGTGACTCCCTTCACCACTTCTCCATTTATACTTGCCAGCTTATATATATATATGATTCCCCATCCTATCATTCCCTAATCAAAACTCCACCCCTGCATATATTCCTCTTCCCCCCTCTTATATATATATATATATATATATATATATATATATATTATATTATATTAATTATTTTTACTTCTCTTGCTCTTTTATCTTTTTATTTTTCTTTCATTACACTATTTGTTTTTGTTTTCATTTCTTCTTTGCTTGAGGATAAGCAAACCTTATATTTGGTGTTGACGCTTCGCTTATGAGTTTTCTGTTTATTTTTAATGGCACCAAAGGGAGGCGAATCATCTTCACGAAGGAACACAACCTGAAGAATAAAACAACCGCTAGGATAACTAAGGTGGTTGAGTTCCTTTCATTTTTTATTCCTTCCCACTTTTACTTTGTTATGTTCTGGTTTTCTGCTATTTTGCTTTGTTTATTGCATGATCCTTTATTAGTTAGATTCTTAGGTTCTAGTTTAGTTTTCTGTTAATTTGCTTTAATTCTGAAAGGTGCCTCATGTATTACCTACTGAGCTTAAAATCAAAAAAAAAAAGAAAAAAAGAAAGAAGAAAACGGGGTGTAATGCATGAGAAATTGAGTTAATTTTAAGAGTAGTCTTATTTACTTAAATGTGGTGGTATTAATTGTAATTCTGAATGAATGATATGAACAGTGCATAGTTAAATTTGAATTAAAGAATGTTGATGTATAAGGAACAGGAATTTAGAGAACTATTATGACTTCTCTGAAATTAATGAAAGTTTAATCCTTGAAGCAAAAGAAACAGCAAAAGAAAAATAAAAGCAAGGTCCAAGGCTCTGAGCATCAATGACTAGGGAGGTCAGATATGATTAAAAGCTCAAAGAGTTGTTTCCCTAGTCACATGCTTGTGGTGTTCTTGTGTCAAGTAATCGTTGAGACAAAATATTTAGTGTCGAGATCAATTGCATTTAACAGAGTATGCCAAAGGCTTTGAGCACCACTGTCTGGGAGTAACTAAAAAAATGTATATATCAGAACTCAAAGAGAGTTTCCAGTTAAGTGCTTATGGTGTTTCTGTGTCAAGTGAAGCTTGAGACAAAACATTTAAAGTCACGGCTAGGCTCAAGGTGCAAAGCACCAAAGAAAAAAAGAATCAAAGAAAAATTGTTGTGTTCAAGGGTTAAATTGAGTTACAAAAGATCAGAGAATTCATAATATTATCCGGATTCTAATTCCGAATGACAGCGACATCCTTTCGATTCAAAGGAGAGTAAGATGGCAAAACTATTCAAGATTGCAATTGTAAACCCCACTTTAGGAAGAGACATGAGCTTAATCAAACTCTCATTCTCATGCAAATTCATATCCTAAGCCTATATTAGTTTTGGTTGTTTGAGGACAAGCAACAATTCAAGTTTGCTGTTGTGATGCGTGAGCATCTTCCCTATCTTTTTCTAGTGAATTTGCATTTCATTTGTTGAGTTTAATCCAGAATTAATTATCTTTTAGCCACTATGGATGTTACTTTGAGTCGTGTGCAATTCTGTTTATTTTAGGTAGCATTTGGCTGGATTTGATGGAGTTTCCGCAGAAAAAGGGAAGAAGGCGAATGATGCTGTCAACCCTAACCTCTCTAAACTCAAACCTGAATAACTCGAGGTACAAAGGTCCAATGAACGTGATTCTAGTGGCATTGGAAAGCTAACTTCCAGAGCTTTCCAACGATATATAATAGTCCATACTTCTTCTCTAACCATGCTGCCAAGGCTGCGCCTAACTTGAGATTTCTCAAGTTAGGTGCAAAACATTAACAAACATGCATAAGGATTAGGCCTCCATCAAGTTAGATGCAGCCCATGGCCAAGTTAGGCGCAGGCATCAAGCCCAACACACCCTTCCTCACTTCATTCACACCAAGTAAGGCGCAACCCTTCACCAAGTTAGGTGTGGATCCTGCGAAGCAAGTGGTCCCCACCCATCAATTGAAGACGTGCTGATTGCTATAATTAATTCTGATTTAAACTTTAATTTTTATTTTTAAAAATAGGAAAAGATATTATTAGTTTTAAAAATTATAATTTAAATTAATTAGGGATAGATATAAAAGGGAATTGGAATTATTCCACAGGGGATTCCATTCTAGACTTCCAAAATATATTTTATCAGAATCCTTATTTTTCTCTCTAAAGCATGAGCAACTAAACCTCTACTGTTAAGGTTAGGAGCTCTGTCTATTGTATGGATTGATAATATTATTTTCTATTTTAATTCATGTTTTGATTTATATTTCAAGAATTATTTTCGTTCTTTATTTTATGAATTTGGGTGGAACGGAATCATGACCCTCTTTCTAATTGAGTTCTTGTATAACTTGGAAAAACTCTTTACTTGAACAACAGCTTGAAAACAATTTCTCTTAAATTTCTAGTTTATCTGAATTTAACGAGAAACGTGACATATAATCATTTTATATTTGGGTAATTAGGATTTCTGTGGCATACAACTAGAATTGAACTTCACCCCCTAATTGGAATTAATTGACCAAGGAATTAGCTGTTGATGAATTTTAGAGGAGAATAGAAAGGTCTAAGAAATTAGGGTCTAGTCATATACAGTTGCCATGAATTAAATCTTACATGATTAAAATAAATAAACAAGAAAAGTCAATCCGAAAAATAGATAACTCTGAAGCCTTAACTGTTTCTCTATACGTTATTCCCAACTTATTTACTTGCTTTTCTTTAATATTCTTGCTATTGTTTAATGTCTTTGAACTCTCAACCACTATTTTCTGTTTGCCTAACTAAGTAAATTAATCAACCAGTGTTGCTTAATCCATCAATCCTCGTGGGATCGACCCTCACTCACCTGAGGTATTACTTGGTACGACCCGGTGCACTTGCTGGTTAGTTTGTGGGTTATAAACACCGCACCATGCAGCACGTGACGCTCTGTAACGCGTATGCGTCGTCCACGTGTACGCGTCGCTTGACAAAAATTCTGGTCACACGTATGCATCATGTCACGCGTACGCGTCGCTCGTCTGCTGCACTGGTCACGCATACGTGTCGCCCATGCGTACGCGTCGCTGCCAGCTTCTCAAAACAACATTTTCTTACTTTTCTTCCACTTTTGCATGCTTTCTTTCTGTCCTCTAAGTCATTCCTGCCCTATAAATCCTTAAAACACTCAGCAAACATATCACGGCATCGGATGGTAATAAGAGGGGATTAAAATTAGCAAATTTAAGGTCAAAGAAATATGTTTTCAATCATAGTACAAAATTAGGAAGGAAAATGTAAAAGATATGAGTTATATGAATAAGTTTGAGAATAATGGATAAAATCTACTAAATTATGCATAAGATAAACCCTAAAAATGGGATTTATCATGGTGCGATGAACGAGAGTGGCACTAGAGGTTCTGCGGGTGTGCTTCACCGCGACCCTGTGAATAAGCACGGTGGCATTGTCACGACGCAAAAAAAGACAACCGGAGCACTAAGCACTAACCTTTGACGAGCAGACGAAGACGATGGCGACCAGAGGGCAGACGAGGACGACGGCGACTAGAGGGCAGATGAAGATGAAAGTGACTAGAGGGCAGACAAAGACGACGACTACCACGACGAAGACTGTAAGACTCTGGATTTTCAAAAAATTTAATAAGAAATTTATTTATGATTTATTATACTTAATTAAGATTATATTTTAAGAAATTTTATATATAAATTAAGCAATTTTTTATTTATGATTTAAAACTTTAGTAATTGAATAATAATGATAAATTTATATGCTTTAAGTTGAATAATTAGATTTTTAACTTTATTTTATGATTATAATGGAAATTGATTTTTATTATCTTTAATTATGGAATTAAAATATTTATTTGGAATTAAATTTTAGGTTGATAACTAAATAGTATTTTTATAGATATTATTATAGGATTAAATTTAGATTTTAATTAATACTCTACCTAAACCCTAATTCCCAAATCAATACCCTAAATCCATAAAGCACACACATAAAATCCTAATCTCCACCACCACTCACCCACCGTCATCTCCTTTCCCCCATATACACGCTAACACAGCAACAGCGATAGAAAAACAAAAGGAAAGAAAAAGAAAGAGAAAAAACGAGATCCGAGAGTAAGGATGCGACGGGGAAGGGAGAAGAAAAAAGGGGGAGACCGCGCCTCCACTGCGTGTCATCACTGCCACGCCGTATCCAACTCACCGCTGTCGAACTCGTCATCGCTGCTGAGGGCCGTCGGAAATAGAACTGCGAAAAGAGAGAGAGAAAGGAAGCCTGAGGAAGCTGGGTTTTTGTCACCGATCTGCTGGAGGCTGATAGAGAGAGTGCTCACGAGAGGAAGCTACCGTCGCTGGGTTGCCATGGATGATCTCCCATGGCCACCGCCGGCAAGCTTCAAAGAGAGAGAAGCTTGAGGAGAGAGAGAAATTAGTGGAGTATGTTTCTATTCATGCGGCCGTGCCTTTACCACCGCAGATCTGTCATCATCTCCACTGCCTTCACCGCCGCTGATGTCGTCCTCTGCCACTGTGAGCCTCTTCTCCTGCCATTCTAGGGGCTATGCTTCGTCACTGTTTTGTCACCGTTGAGCCGCTTTACTGCTACTTGGTTCAGTTTCTTAAATAGTTGCAGTAAGCTTTTCGTTCCAAAAAGTTCTTTTGTCGTTGTTCTATTATCATAGCTGAGGTTTTGGCGACATTAATTGCTATAAGATTGAGTTTCGATTATTATATATTGCGATTAGAGTTGTGTGGTTGCTGAGGAAGTGGTTTGGAATTGAATAGTGTACAGTTATTGATAAGCAGTTGATTTGTAAAGTTATTTGGTTGAATATTATGAAAAGTGATTTCTCTTGGTTTTGGAATGAATTTGATAATAAAAATGATCGGCATTAAAAATGATTTAATTTTGGAAGCGGTTTGATTTTATAAGTGATTTAAGATTAGAGCTGGTTTAAGTTTGAAAAAGATTTATTAATGGAATTAGTACAATTTTGAAAATGATTGGTACTAGAATTGGTTGGATTTTTGAAGATATTTAAGATTTTGAAATTGTTTGGTTGGGACCTATGAAGGGTGGCAAAGTCCGAATTTTAGAGGAAATACTGCCAAAATATTTTTAAAAATTGAAGCTTTCGTTTGGAAAGTGGTTATTTAGAAAGATTTGTTTTTAAGGATTATATGATTTGATTTTGAGTCATTATAAAAAAAGAGTATTACGTTTGAGTTTGATTTATATAGAAAAGAATGAATTATATTTTAAGTTTGAATTATGGATGAACCGAATGTGAGAAATGATGATGATTGAATGAGAATGATGACTGATGAGATTATGATTTCAAAGTATGATTTTGAATGAAATTGAATGATAATGAGAATGGGTTTGAAAATAAATTTGTAAGTGAATGAGATATGTGACTCCGGGTAAGAGGCAGTGGTGTTGTCCACTTGCTCCGGAAAAGAGATGAGGAAGAAGAATGATGAAAACTAAGCTTGAATTATGAAATTGAATGAATATGAACGAGGCATGATTGTGGTTGATTAATGATAAGTATGTTTGTATTTGCTCTTTGGTTGTAAGGGTGACAGGGCACCTATCCCCTCTAATGGTGACAGGGCACATAATCCCTCTAATGGTGACATGGCACATGATCCCTCTAATGGTGACAGGGCACGTATTCCCTCTAATGATATTAATGTGCACCAGAAAGACAGTGTCCGTATTAGCTACCAAACATGTTGGGTTCGGCTATATAACTGACAAATGAGCTTATTAGCCATAGGACAAACATGCCTCATATGCATTTGTATGCATTGATTGGGTTTAAATTTGTTTTGGTTTTCCTAACTGCTTAACTGATATTAACCGCTATCTGAGCTACTTGATGTAATTGCTATCTATACATGTATTTTTCTTGTCTGTTTTGCCTATGTTTGTTTTGGTGTGGCACTTTGAGATTGAGTTTTGATATTGAATTAATGATAGTGTTGATTGAATTGCTTGGGCCAGAGGCCGTGATTGGTTCCTGATTTAAGATTTAGTAAAGTATGGAATATCAAGTTGGTTCAACATAGACTTAATGAACCTATGTTTGGAACTGCTTGGTCATTCATACAGTCTAGGAAACTTTTAAAAAAAAATTTATATGAAAAGAAAGTTTTAGATTTCTGGATAATTAACTGATTTTTTTAAGAAGAATTTGAATTTTTGGGTGATTAAACCATTGGTTTTCAAAAGATTCATAAGACAACGATAATCACTGAGCATGAAAACAGTTTTCTTATTAAATATCTTGTTATGACAATTCTGAAAACTCCATGGTGAGACCGTGTGGTTAGATTTTCACCTCCCTACAACTTTATCTGTTCAGGAAATGGAAGAAGAAGCTTACGAAGAGTTTTATTACGTTTTGCTTATACGATGTATTAGTTTAGATGTTTATTTTTCCCTCGCCATTAACATTATATTGTTGTAAGAAGGATGGGAATCCTGCCTTGTAATGAAATGCATGTATGTATATTTATAAGTTCCTTATATAAGAAGTCTTGCATATAAATATATGTTTGTTTATTTCAAGATAAAGTAGTTTTTTGGTATTCAAAGAATATGGTTTTGAGTCAAAGGCTCCTATTTTATTATTAAGTATATGAAGTAGTTGTAATACTTCTTACTATCAGAGTGGCACAGCCGATTCTGCTAGTGAGGGTGTTACAAAGACAACGGAGGTGGTGAAGGCTATGGCTGCTGTATGAACCTTTGGAGTTTGGAGGCTAAGATTGCTTTCTAATTCAAGAAGGGGCTGGGGTTCACGCGATCACATGAAGTTGAAGAGTGAAGGAGGCTTTTCTTCTTTTTTTTTTTGGAATGCTATGAAACGGCGTCGTTTTCTTTGAACCAGCCTATTCTGGTTCCTATTCGACTTGTTGGTTCCTGGTCGGTTCAATGATTCATTTTTCGGTTTTTGTCTGAATGGTTTTAGCCTGTGAGCTAAACTGTTAATGTTGCCAGCTCACGGCCGAATCGGTTTGACTGACCAGTCCAGTCTATAACACCCTAACTTTTAGTATCTCATAATCGCACTAAAAGTTCAGGTGTCACCTACCTCTACTATTTAGATTTCATACTATATTTATTTGATATTGAGCCTTCATGAATATAAACCAAATTTTTAACTATAAAAATGAAAAGTCTTTTTCTTAAAACCACGTAAACACATAAGTATATCACATAATATAATACATATATATCGTTATTCATTCTATCCTCAAAATACATGTCTTGCCCCTCTAAAACTCAAAATAACAAATGACGAGGGGTAAAATCTCAACTAAACAAACAACAGAAAATACAACACATATAAGTAAAGCTTTATAGATCAGTTGCAGCTTCGTGCCAAAACTTCTTGAACTTGTCACTGAAAAGAAAATCTAAAGGAGGGTAAGAACATCGTCCTCACAGGTTCTCAGCAGGGAAGGTGATGAGCGGATAATTTATACGCTTTTTGACATTGTTTTTAGTATGTTTCTAGTAGGATCTAGTTACTTTTAGGGATGTTCTTAATATATTTTGTGTTAAATTCACATTTCTGGACTTTACTATGAGTTTGTGTGTTTTTCTGTGATTTCAGGTATTTTCTGGCTGAAATTGAGGGACTTGAGCAGAAATCAGATTCAGAGGTTGAAAAAGGACTGCTGATGCTGTTGGATTCTGACCTCCCTGCACTCAAAGTGGATTTTCTGGAGCTACAGAACTCAAAATGGCGCGTTTCCAATTGCGTTGGAAAGTAGACATCCAGGGCTTTCCAGCAATATATAATAGTCTATACTTTGGCCAAGAATAGATGACGTAAACTGGCATTCAACGCCAGCCTTCTGCCCAAATCTGGCGTCCAGCGCCAGAAAAGGATCCAAAACCAGAGTTGAACGCCCAAACTGGCACAGAAACTGGCGTTCAACTCCACAAATGGCCTCTGCACGTGCTACACTTAAGCTCAGCCCAAACACACACCAAGTGGGCCCCGGAAGTGGATTTATGCATCAATTACTTACTCATGTAAACCCTAGTGACTAGTTTATTATAAATAGGACCTCTTACTATTGTATTTGACATCCTGGATTGTATTTTGATCCTGTGATCACGTTTTAGGGGGCTGGCCATCTCGGCCATGCCTGGACCTTTCACTTATGTATTTTCAATGGTAGAGTTTCTACACTCCATAGATTAAGGTGTGGAGCTCTGCTGTTCCTCAAAGATTAATGCAAAGTACTACTGTTTTCTATTCAATTCTTCTTATTTCGCTTCTAAGATATCCATTCGCACCCAAGAACGTGATGAAGGTGATGATTATGTGTGACGCTCATCATCCTTCTCCCTTATGAACGCGTGCCTGACAAACACTTCCGTTCTACATGAATTAAGCTAGAATGAATATCTCTTAGATCTCCTAACCAGAATCTTCGTGGCGTAAGCTAGAATGATGGCGGCATTCAAGAGAATCCGGAAGGTCTAAACCTTGTCTGTGGTATTCCGAGTAGGATTCAATGACTGAATGACTGTGACGAGCTTCAAACTCGCGAGTGCTGGGCGTTAGTGACAGACGCAAAAGGAGGGTGAATCCTATTCCAGCATGATCGGGAACCGACAGATGAATAGCCGTGCCGTGACAGGGTGCGTGAGCATATTATTCACTGAGAGGAGGGGATGTAGCCACTGACAACGGTGATGCCCTTGCATAAAGCCAGCCATGGAAAGGAGTAAGACGGATTGGATGAAGATAGCAGGAAAGCAGAGGTTCAGAGGAACGAAAGCATCTCCATTCGCTTATCTGAAATTTCTACCAATGATTTACATAAGTATTTCTATCCCTATTCTATTATTAAATTTCGAAAACTCCATTATCACTTTATATTTGCCTGACTGAGATTTGCAAGGTGACCATAGCTTGCTTCATACCAACAATCTCCGTGGGATTCGACCCTTACTCACGTAAGGTATTACTTGGACGACCCAGTGCACTTGCTGGTTAGTTGTATCGAAGTTGTGACAATTATGTATTGAGATCAGAGCACCAAGTTGCTCACGTTGCTGGGGATTGTTTGAGTCTGGACATCACAATTTCGTGCACCAGAAGGAAATACCATTAAAGCAAAGAGATACTTGCAAATAGAACTAATTTCATTATAAAACAATTTATCCTTGAAATAACCTTTTGGAAAAGTTTTGTGGAAAAACTTACTTTGAAAAGTCATAAAGAAACTCCTTTAGTTTACAAATTAGTAAGGAGAATAGTTTAAAGAAATGCAAAGGCTCAAGGACGTACCTAAGGGCTTCCTACCCAACTCACATCACTCATTCCTATCCAACTAATACATAAATTAGAGTAATAAAGCAACACCTAGTCCACCCTACCTAAACCTCTATCATCACATATAAAAAAGAACCCTCATCGTTACCACCACCAGCATGAAAGAGATTTTTCAGCTGTCAAACACAGACAAAACAATGCATAGCATACACAAATAGAGAGTACAAATAGAGCAATTAAATCAAATAGCAGATAGATGCAATTAATCAATTAGGCAAACCAAGAACAAGATTCACACCAAACAATACACACAAATGCAAATGATGCATGCCTGCCCTATGGCTAATGAGCTCATCTATCGGTTATACAGCTAAACCTGACATGTCCGGTAGCTAACCTTAGACAGTCCATGTGTGTGCGCATCCCCAAGCTCAAAACTCATATCCATATATCAAATGCATTGGGGGAACATCCAGAAAGGTATAAGTGTCCGGCCATATCTTGTGATGGAGGGTCAACATAATCTCAAATCTCAATTTGGAGCAAGTGGAGCTGACCTACTGCATCTACCCAGGGAAATTTGTGACTCAGATAATTTCTCATATCACATGTCATTCTCAACCAGGAGCAAGTGGGGGCTAACCACTGCATCTATCCTGGGAGACTCAAACCATAACTCGGAGCAAGTGGTACAATGCCACTGCATCTACCCAGGCAGATATATATATCAATCAGAATCAATCTCATTATCAATCTCGTTATCAATCTCATTCTCAATCTCATTATCAATCTTATTCTCAATCTCATATTCAATAGTATTTAAACTCGCTCATTATCATCTTTCATCATCATAGTTAATTACCATTCATCATTACAATCATCCTCATCATACATTACTTCAAATTTTATTCATTTTCCTCTAGTTCACTAACTGAACCTTTTAGGTTTCATTCTTAATTTTTCTATCCTTAATTGCACTGGCTCTAGACTTGTATTAGGGTTTATAAAGGTTTAGAAGGTCCGAGGAATGGTTGAGAGATTAAAAATTCACTTTTCAAAAAAACAGGGTGGTCGCGCAGATGCTTGTGTACGCATGAGTGTAAATTTGACAAAGTCGCGTACGCGGACTACCTTTGCATACGTGGAAGGTTTGGGAAGTGGGACTTGCTCGCGTACGCAGAACTTGCGTCGCGTACGCATGTGCGTAAATGATGAGCGGATATTTTATACGCTTTTTGGGGTTAATTTCATATAGTTTTGAGTATGTTTTAGTTAGTTTTTAGTCTATTTTCATTAGTTTTGAGGAAAAATTCATATTTCTGGACTTTACTATGAGTTGTGTGTTTTTCTGTAATTTCAGGTATTTTTCTGGCTGAAATTGAGGGAGCTGAGCAAAAATCTGATTCAGGCTGAAAAAGGACTGCTGATGCTGTTGGATTCTGACCTCCCTGCACTCAAAGTGGATTTTCTGGAGCTATAGAACTCGAAATGGCATGCTTCTAATTGCGTTGGAAAGTAGACATCCAGGGCTTTCCAGCAATATATAATAGTCCATACTTTGCACAAGGATAGACGATGTAAACTGGCGTTCAACGCCAGTTCTCTGCCCAATTCTGGCGTCCAGCGCCAGAAAAGGATCAAAAGCTGGAGTTGAACGCCCAAACTGGCACAAAAACTGGCGTTCAACTCCACAAATGGCCTCTGCACGTGACTCACTTAAATCTCAGCCCCAGCACACACCAAGTGGGCCCCAGAAGTGGATCTCTGCATCATCCATCATAGTCTACTCAATTTTTGTAAACCTAGGCTACTAGTTTAGTATTTAAACAACTTTTAGAAGACTTATTTCGTATCTCATGACATTTTAGATCAAAACTTTATATTCTCTGATGGCATGAGTCTCTAAACCCCATTGTTGGAGGTGAGGAGCTCTGCTGTGTCTCGATGAATTAATGCAAGTATTTCTGTTTTCCATTCAAACACACTTGTTCCTATCTAAGATGTTCATTCACGCTTAACTATGATGAAGGTGATGATCCGTGACATTCATCACCTTCCTCAAACCATGAACGTGTGCCTGACAACCACCTCCGTTCTATATCCGATTGAATGAGTATCTCTTAGATCTCTTAATCAGAATCTTCGTGGTATAAGCTAGAACTGATGGCGGCATTCATAAGAATCCGGAAAGTCTAAACCTTGTATGTGGTATTCCGAGTAGGATTCAAGGATTGAATGACTGTGACGAGCTTCAAACTCCTGAAGGCTGGGCGTTAGTGACAGACGCAAAAGGATAGTAAATCCTATTCCAACCGGATCGAGAACCAACCGGTGATTAGCCGTGCTGTGACAGAGCGCGTGAGCGTAGTTTTCACTGGAAGGATGGAAGGTAGCCATTGACAACGGTGATCCACCAACACACAGCTTGCCATAGGAGGACGTGCGTGCGTGAATTAGAAGACAGAGGAAAGCAGAGATTCAGAAGACAAAGCATCTCCAAAACTCCAACATATCCTCCATTACTGCATAACAAGTAACCTTTAATCCATGCTCTCTTGTTTATTTGAAATTCAACTGATAAACATAATTGACTTCCTGACTAAGATTTACAAGATAACCATAGATTGCTTCAAACCAACAATCTCCGTGGGATTCGACCCTTACTCACGTAAGGTATTACTTGGACGACCCAGTGCACTTGCTGGTTAGTGGTACGAGTTGTGAAAAGTGTGATTCACAATTTGTGCACCAAGTTTTTGGCGCCGTTGCCGGGGATTGTTCGTGTTTGGACAACTGACGGTTTATTTTGTTGCTTAGATTAGGAAAATTTTTCTTTTTTTTTGGTTTAGAATCTCTTATTATTGTTCTTGGTTAAAAATATCCTTCTTTAAAACAAGTGTTACATTTACTGCCCAATTGGCTAAAGCGTTAGTCTAAGCCCGTGGCAGTTTGGTACACTCTTTTTAAAATCTTTTTCAAAAATAATTTTTCTATTAAATCCTGTGCCAAACTTTAAGTTTGGTGTTTTCTTGTTGATTTTTCTGTGTTTTTCGAAAATTTATTTTGGTTTTCTAAAAATTTTAAGTTTGGTGTTCTTTCTTCGTGTTCTTGAGTTTTCCTTGTGACTTGATCTTAAAATTTTTAAGTTTAGTGTTCCTTGGTGTTTTCCCTCCAAAATTTTCGAAAATAGGGAGCATTAAATCTAAAACTTTTAAATCTTGTGCTATCTTATTGTTTTTCTCTTTCCTCTTAAAAATCAAAAATATCATTTCTCTCTATTTTAAAAACATATTTTCGAAATATATTTCTAAAATTTAGATTTTTATTTCAAAATTTAAAACTTTTTTTTTCAAAATCATCATATCCTTTTCAAAATTTCCTAACCACTTTCTCTCTCCTCAGTTTTTCGAAAATCTTCACCCAATTTTTATTTATTTTATTTCAATTTATTTCATTTTGAAATAAATATATAAATAAATAAATAAAAATATTTTTTCTATTTTACATCATCTCCCTTTCTCCATCATGGACCTAAGCGGAAATGAACAGTCCAGGAGGACTCTGGGGTCATATTCTAACCCCTCTACTGCTTCATATGGGAGTAGCATCTGCATACCCTCCATTGGAGTCAGTAGCTTTGAGTTGAATCCTCAGCTCATTATCATGGTGCAGCAAAATTGCCAGTATTCCGGTCTTCCACAGGAAGAACCCACAGAGTTTCTGGCACAGTTTCTACAGATTGCTGACACAGTACATGATAAAGAAATAGATCAGGATGTCTACAGACTATTACTGTTTCCATTTGCTGTAAAAGATCAAGCTAAGAGGTGGTTGAATAACCAACCTAAGGCCAGCATAAGGACATGGAAACAGCTGACAGAAAAGTTCCTGAATCAATATTTCCCTCCAAAAAGGATGACACAGCTAAGGCTGGACATCCAAGGCTTTAAACAAGGAGATAATGAATCTCTTTATGATGCCTGGGAGAGATACAGAGAGATGCTACGAAAATGCCCCTCTGAAATGTTTTCAGAGTGGGTTCAGTTAGACATCTTCTATTATGGGCTTGCAGAAGGAGCTCAGATGTCTCTAGATTACTCAGCTGGTGGATCCATCCACATGAGAAAGACAATTGAAGAGGCTCAAGAGCTCATTGGTACAGTTGCCAGGAATCAGCATCTGTACCTAAGCAACAACCCTTCCATGAATGAAGAGGTTAAAATAGTAACTGCTGAACTCAGCCCTGTAAAACAAGTTGCTGAATTCAATCAGCAATTGGACTTTCTCACAAAGCAGTTAGCCGAATTTAAAGACAGGCTACAAGAGACAAGGATGGCTAATATACATATGGATGAACAGTTTAAGCAAACAAAGCAGCAGCTGTCAAGGCAAATAGCAGAAGAATGCCAAGCAGTTCAACTAAGAAGTGGGAAAATATTAAATACCCCACCTCAAGGCAGCAAAAAGCTAAGAAATGAGCAAACCACCCAAAATTCACCTGAGGACAGTAAGAGCCCAGGGAAAAATAATTCTGGCGCTAAAGCGCCAGAAAATTGGTGGAAGGCTGGCGCTGAACGCCCAGACCATGGCCAAAACTGGCGTTCAACGCCAGAAATACAGCAGGACTGGCGTTCAACGCCAGAAATGGGCAAGGATCTGGCGTTGAACGCCCAAAATGGGCATGATCTAGCGCTGAACGCCCAAAATGGGCACAATTTTGGCGTTCAGACGCCAGAAGCAGACAAGGAGCTGGCGTCCAGCTTCACTCCATCTTCTAACTCTGGCACTCAAGTGCCAGTGAGGGATCAGACACACACAAATGCTGATAACAACCCCTCTAAAAAGGCTTTTTCAACCACTTCTGTAGGCAATAAACCTGCAGCAACTAAGGTTGAAGAATATAAAGCCAAGATACCTTATCCTCAAAAACTCCGGAAGGAGGAGTAGGATAAGCAATTTGCTCGCTTTGCAGATTATCTCAGGACTCTTGAAATAAAGATTCCATTTGCAGAAGCACTTGAGCAAATACCTTCTTATGCCAAGTTCATGAAAGAGATCTTGAGTCATAAAAAGGATTGGAGAGAAACAGAAAGAGTTCTCCTCACTGAAGAATGCAGTGCAGTCATTCTGAAGAGCTTTCCTGAAAAGCTTAAAGACCCTGGGAGCTTTCTGATACCATGCATATTAGAAGATAATTGCACCAAGACAGCTTTATGCGATCTTGGGGCAAGCATCAACCTAATACCTGCATCCACTATCAGGAAGCTTGGCTTAACTGATGAAGTTAAATCAACCCGGATATGTCTCCAACTTGCTGATGGTTCCACTAAATACCCATCAGGCGTGATTGAGGACATGATTGTCAGAGTTGGGCCATTCGCCTTTTCCACTTACTTTGTTGTGCTAGAAATGGAGGAGCACAAGAGTGCTACTCTCATTCTAGGAAGACCCTTCCTAGCAACTGGACGATCCCTCATTGACGTCTAACAGGGGGAAATAACCCTGAGATTCAATGATGATGAGTTCAAGTTGAACGCTGTCAAAGCCATGCATCATCCAGACACATCAACAGACTGTATGAAAGTTGATCTTATTGACTCTTTGGTAGAAGAGATCAACATGGCTGAGAGTCTCGAATCAGAGTTGGAAGACATCTTTAAAGATGTTCAGCCTGATTTGGAGGATTCAGGGGACATGAAAGAGCCTCTGAACTTTCTTCTGAGAGAGGAAAAACCTCCTAAACCCGAGCTCAAGCCATTACCACCATCCTTGAAATATGCATTTCTGGGAGAAGGTGACACTTTTCCAGTGATCATAAGCTCTGCTTTAAATTCACAGGAAGAGGAGGCACTTATTCAAGTGCTAAGGACACACAAGACAGCTCTTGGGTGGTCCATAGGTGACCTTAAGGGCATAAGCCCAGCTAGATGCATGCACAAAATCTTATTGGAGGATAATGCCAAACCAGTGGTGTAACCACAGAGGCGGCTAAATCCAGCCATGAAAGAAGTGGTGCAGAAAGAGGTCACCAAATTACTGGAGGCTGGGATTATTTATTCTATTTCTGATAGCCCCTGGGTGAGCCCTGTTCAAGTCGTCCCAAAAAAGGGAGGCATGACAGTAATTCATAATGAAAAAAATGAACTGGTTCCTACAAGAACAGTTACAGGGTGGCACATGTGTATTGACTACAGAAGGCTCAATACAGCCACCAGAAAAGATCATTTTCCTTTACCATTCATAGACCAGATGCTAGAAAGACTAGCAGGTCATGATTATTACTGCTTTTTGGATGGCTACTCAGGCTATAACCAGATTGCAGTAGATCCCCAGGATCAAGAGAAAACAGCATTCACATGTCCATCCAGAGTGTTTGCTTATAGAAGGATGCCATTTGGGCTATGTAATGCGCCTGCAACCTTCCAGAGATGCATGCTCTCTATTTTCTCTGACATGGTGGAAAAATTTCTGGAAGTCTTCATGGATGACTTCTCAGTATATGGAGACTCATTCAGCTCCTGTCTTGATCACCTGAAACTTGTTCTGAAAAGATGCCAAGAGACCAACCTAGTTTTAAACTGGGAAAAGTGTCACTTCATGGTGACTGAAGGAATTGTTCTTGGGCATAAGATCTCAAACAAGGGAATAGAGGTGGATCAAGCAAAAATAGAGATAATTGAAAAATTACCACCACCTGCCAATGTTAAGGCAATCAGAAGCTTTCTGGGGCATGCAGGATTCTATAGAAGGTTTATAAAGGATTTTTCAAAAATCACAAAACCTCTAAGCAATCTGCTAGCTGCTGACACGCCATTTATGTTTGACACAGAGTGCCTGCAGGCGTTTGAAACGCTAAAAGCTAAGCTGGTCACAGCACCAGTCATTTCTGCACCAGACTGGACATTACCATTTGAGCTAATGTGTGATGCCAGTGATCATGCCATTGGTGCAGTATTGGGACAGAGGCATGACAAGCTTCTGCATGTCATTTATTATGCCAGTCGCGTTCTAAATGATGCCCAGAAAAATTACACAACCACAGAAAAAGAACTACTTGCAGTGGTTTACGCCATTGACAAGTTCAGATCATACTTAGTAGGATCAAAAGTAATTGTGTATACTGACCATGCTGCTCTTAAATATCTACTCACAAAGCAGGATTCAAAACCCAGGCTCATCAGATGGGTATTGCTTCTGCAAGAGTTTGATATAGAAATAAGAGACAGAAAAGGGACAGAGAACCAAGTGGCTGATCATCTGTCCCGGATAGAGCCAGTGGAAGGGATGTCCCTCCCTTCTCTTGAGATCTCTGAGACGTTTCCTGATGAGCATTTATTCGCCATTCAGGAAGCACCATGGTTTGCCGATATTGCAAACTATAAAGCTGCAAGGTTCATACCCAAGGAGTACAACAGGATACAAAAGAAGAAATTAATTACTGATGCAAAGTACTACTTGTGGGATGAACCTTATCTCTTTAAGAGATGTGCAGACGGAATTATCCGTAGGTGTGTGCCTAGAGAAGAAGCACAGAGGATCCTGTGGCATTGCCACGGATCTCAATATGGAGGCCATTTCGGAGGTGAGCGAACAGCCACCAAGGTCCTCCAATGTGGCTTCTATTGGCCCACACTCTATAAAGATTCCCGAGAGTTTGTACGTAATTGTGACAGTTGCCAAAGAGCTGGTAATCTGCCTCATGGTTACGCCATGCCTCAACAAGGAATCTTGGAAATTGAGTTGTTTGACGTATGGGGAATTGACTTCATAGGACCTTTCCCACCATCATACTCAAACACTTATATTCTGGTGGCAGTTGACTATGTATCAAAATGGGTTGATGCTATTGCCACACCCACCAATGATACTAAAACAGTGCTGAAGTTCCTCCAGAAACATATCTTTAGCAGGTTTGGTGTCCCTAGAGTACTAATCAGTGATGGGGGCACTCACTTCTGCAATAAACAGCTTTACTCTGCCATGGTTCGGTATGGAATTCGCCACAAAGTGGCCACTCCATATCATCCACAAACCAATGGGCAAGCTGAAGTCTCTAACAGAGAATTAAAGAGAATCCTGGAACGGACAGTAAATACCCATAGAAAAGATTGGGCACGGAGCCTGGATGATGTTCTGTGGGCTTACAGGACAGCATTCAAGACCCCCATAGGGACATCTCCATACCAACTCGTGTATGGTAAGGCATGTCACCTGCCCGTGGAACTGGAACATAAGGCCTACTGGGCAACCAGATTTCTAAACTTTGATGCCAAATTAGCAGGAGAAAAATAATTGCTCCAGCTAAATGAGCTAGAGGAATTCAGATTCACAGCTTTCGAAAATGCCAAGCTTTATAAAGAAAAATAAAAAAAATGGCATGACAGAAAGCTGTCATCTAGAATCTTTGAACCAGGACAAAAGGTCCTGTTGTTTAACTCTAGACTCAGGCTATTCCCCGGGAAACTGAAATCCCGGTGGAGGGGACCATACGTGATTACAAGTGTGTCACCATATGGTTATGTGGAGCTTCAAGATATTGATTCTGATAAGAAGTTCATTGTCAATGGACAGAGAATCAAGCATTATCTTGAAGGCAACATTGAGCAAGAATGCTCAAGGCTGAAGCTAGATTAAAAGCTCAGCAAGGTCCAGCTAAAGACAATAAAGAAGCGCTTGCTGGGAGGCAACCCAGCCATGGGGCAACAATCCTCTAAGCATTTTGCCCTATTTCTATTTTTATTTTTATTTGTTTATATAGAGTTCATTGATAACAAGGTAAATAATCATTTACAGAAGACCTCGGCACACAAAACAGAGAAAAAGATCTCACTGGCAAGAAAACACCAGTAAAAGTGCATTTTGGGCGTTCAACGCCCAAAATGGGCATCCACTGGGCGCTGAACGCCAGTGATGGTAGTAGCTGGGCGTTCAACGCCAGAAATGGGCACCCACTGGGCGTTGAACGCCAGTAATGGCAGCAGCTAGGCGTTGAACGCCCAGGAGAGCAGCAATTGGGCACTGAACGCCCAAAACAGGCAGTGTTTGGGCGTTCAAACGCCAGGAAGGCAGGGAGGAGCCAAATTCATTTTTTCCACACGTATTTCCATTTTAATTTCAAATTTTATGCTTCAATGCATGATTTTTACATGAACATGTCAAGAACCCTGATTTCTAAAATCCTTAATTTCTAAAAATCCATCCTTCCAAATTCAATCCAACTCTTTTCAAATCTTTTCTGAAAACAAATCTATCTTTTTCACTCTAAAATCTTTTCAACTAATCCATATCTTTTTCAAATCTCCATATTATCTTTTTCAAAATTCAGATTTATCTTTTTCAAAAATCTATCATATCTCTTCAAAATTAAACTATATCTTCTATCTTATCTTTTTCAACTCAATCTTCTTATCTTATCTTTTCCAATTTTTCGAAAACCCACCCCCCCATCCCTTTAAATTTGGGTTCGGCCTCCCTCCTCCTCCATCAACAATTGCACCTAGCTCTCCTTCTATCCCTCTCCTTTCTTTTCTTTTGCTTGAGGACAAGCAAACCTCTAAGTTTGGTGTGTTTATCCGAGATCACTAAGATCATGGCTCCTAAAGGAAAACAACCCACTCCAAGAGGCAAGAAAGAGAGCGTTCCAAAACCACTTTGGAATCAAGGAAACTTCTTATCTAAAGAACATTCAGACCATTATCTTAAAGTAATGGGTCTGAGATCAGTGATCCCGGAAGTTAGATTCGATCTGAAAGAAGATGAATATCCGGAGATCCAGGAGCAAATTCGAATCAGGAACTGGGAAGTCTTAGCTAATCCTGAAACGAAAGTGGGAAGGAACATGGTCCTGGAGTTTTATGCTAATATGTGGCAAACTGACAAGCAAAAACTATCTGGAACTGCATTCTATGAATTTCGGACCATGGTCAGAGGAAAGATTGTTCATACCACCCCTGACAAGATCAGGGAGATCTTAAAGCTACCTCAGCTAAAGGATGATCCAGACTCCTTCAACAGGAGGATGATGAGAGCAGACATTGACCTGGATAAGATTCTAGAGGACATATGTATCCCTGGAGCCAGGTGGACCACCAACACAAAGGGTGTCCCAAATCAACTCAAGAGAGAGGATCTCAAACCAGTCGCCAGAGGATGGCTGGACTTCATTGGGCGTTCTCTGTTGCCCACTAGCAACCGTTCTGAAGTCACAGTTAAAAGAGCAGTGATGATCCATTGCATCATGATGGGGAAGGAAGTGGAGGTTCATCAGCTGATTTCAACTGAACTCTACAAAATTGCTAACAAAAATTCTAAAGAGGCCAGGTTGGCTTATCCAAGCGTGATTTCTCTGCTCTGCAAGGACGCTGGAGTAAGGATGGGAATAACTGAGTATATCCTAATTGAAAAGCCAATCACCAAAGCATCAATGGAAAAACAACAAGCACAAGAGGATCCCATCAAGAAGAGAGCACAGGAATTCCTCCCAGAGATCCCTCAATCTGAATACTGGGAGTATCTTGAGACGTCCGTTACCAAGATACGGGAAGCTATGGAGCAAATAATAAAAGAACAGAAGGAACACAGTCAAATGCTGACCTATATGTTTAAAGAACAAGAGGAGCAGGGGCGTGACTTAAGGGAATTGAAGCGCCAAAAGCCTTCTCTTGTAGGACCAAGCACCCCAAGGATCAGAGGAACCCCCGTTCCCCCAGAATAAAGGTTGTTAATTTCCAATTTCTGCCTTAACTCTGTGACAGTGTCCTTATAGAAGTTTACCTTAGAAGTCATATAGTAGTAATTAGTATCTATTTTGATTTTATCTCCAATTAAGCTATAGTTTATTTTTCTCATCATCAGCAAACATGAATAAAGTAGGAGATCTTTTGAATAAGAGGCAATAAAATTTCGAGTTTTAATAAGAGAAATTCTAATTAGTTAAATGTGGTGGCAATGCTTTCTGTCTTCTGAATGAATGCTTGAACAGTGCATATGTCTTTTGAATTTGTTGTTTAAGACTGTTAAATATGTTGGCTCTTGAAAGAATGATGAACATGAGACATATTATTGATAAATCTGAAAAATCATAAAAATGATTCTTGAAGCAAGAAAAAGCAGCAAAGAACAAAGCTTGCAGAAAAAAAAAAAAGAGAAAGAAAAAGAAAAAGCAAGCAGAAAAAGCCAATAACCCTTAAAACCAAAAGGCAAGGGCAAATAAAAGGGATCCCAAGGCTTTGAGCATCAGTGGATAGGAGGGCCTAAAGGAATAAAATCCTGGTCTAAGCGGCTAAACCAAGCTGTCCCTAACCATGTGCTTGTGGCGTGAAGGTGTCAAGTGAAAACTTGAGACTGAGCGGTTAAAGTCAAGATCCAAAAGCTAAAAGAAGAGTGTGCTTAAGAACTCTGGACACCTCTAATTGGGGACTTTAGCAAAGCTGAGTCACAATCTGAAAAAGGTTCACCCAATTATGTGTCTGTGGCATTTATGTATCTGGTGGTAATACTGGAAAACAAAGTGCTTAGGGCCACGGCCAAGACTCATAAAGAAGCTGTGTTCAAGAATCATCACACTGAACTAAGAAAATCAATAACACTATCTAAATTCTAAGTTCCTATAGATGCCAATCACTCTGAGCTTCAGTGGATAAAGTGAGATGCCAAAACTGTTCAGAAGCAAAAAGCTACTAGTCCCGCTCATCTAATTAGAATCTGAGCTTCAATCAAAAACTCTGAGATATTATTGCTTCTCAACCTATTAGTCTTCTATTTTATTTGTCTAGTTGCTTGAGGACAAGCAACAGTTTAAGTTTGGTGTTGTGATGAGCGGATATTTTATACGCTTTTTGGGGTTAATTTCATATAGTTTTGAGTATGTTTTAGTTAGTTTTTAGTCTATTTTCATTAGTTTTGAGGAAAAATTCATATTTATGGACTTTACTATGAGTTGTGTGTTTTTCTGTAATTTCAGGTATTTTTCTGGCTGAAATTGAGGGAGCTGAGCAAAAATCTGATTCAGGCTGAAAAAGGACTGCTGATGCTGTTGGATTCTGACCTCCCTGCACTCAAAATGGATTTTCTGGAGCTATAGAACTTGAAATGGCATGCTTCTAATTGCGTTGGAAAGTAGACATCCAGGGCTTTCCAGCAATATATAATAGTCCATACTTTGCACAAGGATAGACGATGTAAACTGGCGTTCAACGCCAGTTCTCTGCCCAATTCTGGCGTCCAGCGCCAGAAAAGGATCAAAAGCTGGAGTTGAACGCCCAAACTGGCACAAAAACTGGCGTTCAACTCCACAAATGGCCTCTGCACGTGACTCACTTAAATCTCAGCCCCAGCACACACCAAGTGGGCCCCAGAAGTGGATCTCTGCATCATCCATCATAGTCTACTCAATTTTTGTAAACCTAGGCTACTAGTTTAGTATTTAAACAACTTTTAGAAGACTTATTTCGTATCTCATGACATTTTAGATCAAAACTTTGTATTCTCTGACGGCATGAGTCTCTAAACCCCATTGTTGGGGGTGAGGAGCTCTGCTGTGTCTCGATGAATTAATGCAAGTATTTCTGTTTTCCATTCAAACACACTTGTTCCTATCTAAGATGTTCATTCACGCTTAACTATGATGAAGGTGATGATCCGTGACATTCATCACCTTCCTCAAACCATGAACGTGTGCCTGACAACCACCTCCGTTCTATATCCGATTGAATGAGTATCTCTTAGATCTCTTAATCAGAATCTTCGTGGTATAAGCTAGAACTGATGGCAGCATTCATAAGAATCCGGAAAGTCTAAACCTTGTCTGTGGTATTCCGAGTAGGATTCAAGGATTGAATGACTGTAACGAGCTTCAAACTCCTGAAGGCTGGGCGTTAGTGACAGACGCAAAAGGATGGTAAATCCTATTCCAACCGGATCGAGAACCAACCGGTGATTAGCCGTGCTGTGACAGAGCGCGTGAGCGTAGTTTTCACTGGAAGGATGGAAGGTAGCCATTGACAACGGTGATCCACCAACACACAGCTTGCCATAGGAGGACGTGCGTGCGTGAATTAGAAGACAGAGGAAAGCAGAGATTCAGAAGACAAAGCATCTCCAAAACTCCAACATATTCTCCATTACTGCATAACAAGTAACCTTTAATCCATGCTCTCTTGTTTATTTGAAATTCAACTGATAAAAATAATTGACTTCCTGACTAAGATTTACAAGATAACCATAGATTGCTTCAATGGGATTCGACCTTTACTCACGTAAGGTATTACTTGGACGACCCAGTGCACTTGCTGGTTAGTGGTACGAGTTGTGAAAAGTGTGATTCACAATTTGTGCACCAGTAAACATGACAAAGTCACGTACGTATGAGTGTTGGCAGTGGCCAACTTTAAAGAAAGCACGATGAGTTCCGTGTACGCAGGACGTATCAGAATGTGAAAAAGCTGATATGCTGTAAAAACCAATTTTTCAGCCCAACTTTCAAAGCTTCATAACTTTTTTCACAAAATTCATTTTTCAATCATTCTTGAACCGTTGAAAATATTGATAAATAAACTTTCATAAAAATTTAGTTTTGTAAAATTTTTCATTTCCGAGGACTGAGTTACAGCCCGCCAAAGTTGGCCAAAAATCAGTTTTTAACCAAAAATAGAATTTATCAACTTTCAAAAAGTTCATAAGCCAAAACAGTTTTTAACTCAACAAAATAATCTCAAACCACTTCAATCCACTCATTCACAATCAACCAAAATCAAGCCTACTCAATTGATACATTTTGATCCATTCTTATTCATAATCATCGTTAGTCATCACCATACTTCGATCATACTTAATCATTATCCTCTCTTTCAATCTTGAAATCATCATCAGACCTCAATCAAAACCAAATATCGCTAATCACATCTCAATTTCAAGCATAACCTTCAAACAACTTACCTCCAAATCAAACACCACATATTTTTTCATCATATTTCTTAAAATAACTCTCTTTTTCTCAACTCATAATTTAATTCCATTAAAAACCTCAACTTACTCTCATATCCCCAAGCCTTTGAATTCATAATTAATTTACTTTTTAAAATCTTTAGCTAGTTAATAAAATCTCTTTTCTTTGATATTAAAAACCAAATAAGTTAAAATCACAAATCCACCAAATCATAAAATCCGATTCCCTTAAAAATCCTTAAAAGTATTCAAAGCTTATCTCTTTTGATAATTAATCCAAACCAAACTAATTATTTTCAAAATTATAACCAAAACAACTTCAAATTCTTTGAAAAGTTTTGGCAGCACCTCCCCTAACCGGAGTTTTCCACCCATCACAAGTTTCCTCTTTTCAACCTCAACATAACAAAACCAGTATTTCAATTTAACATTTCTATGTCTATCATTCAAAAACCAATCATTATCATTTTCAATTTAAAATCCAAAAATCAATGTTCAATTAATTTTACCAGAAATTCAGAAATCAACCAATCACCAACAAACATAACCTTTAATCATAGTAGAAAATCATTTTCATTAAAGATATTCATCCATTTGCACAAATCTACTAAATTTGTTAGGTATTCAAATCTCAAAATATTTTCTCATTGAAACAATCCATTACCGCTAGGAATTAAATTCGCAGCGATTCTAACGCGACAAATCTGTTTATTCTTCAGCCCACAACAGTAGCAGCTGCATCCACAGTTCCGCTTACTTCCGCAACAACAGAAACAACTTTAATTGCGACATGCAACCTTGATAACTCAATCCTAAATCATCAATATCGCGAAATCCTTAATAACATACAATAGAATACTAATGGCGAGGTTCCCGAAATAGAGATACTTACTGCAACAAAAGAACGAAGCAGCAGCGACCTTTGAGCTGATCTGATAGCAGCTCCGATAACTATCCCAAGCGACAGTAGCGACCAGAAGCTTGGGGACGGCAACGGTAACAACCATGTAGTGACGATAATGTTTCCAGAATTCAAAAGAACTGAAACCAAAGGCAAAACCTTTACTGACAGTGGTTCTCTCTCTCTCTCTCTCTCTCTCTCTCTTCGCGAACTCTCTCTCCCTTCGGCTTCAATGGCGACGACGGCAAGCTCAATGGTGGCGGCGGTGGCATGACGCGATGGTGAAGACCCATGATGAGGATGACGATGGCGCTGGCTTCGCGGTGAGTTGATGCGGTCTTCCTCTCTCTTCACCATTCTGGCTTCCCGACGGCACGACGACGCTACAACGGCAACGAACCCAATAGTGCTAGCACGGCTCCTTCCTCTCTTTCCTATCCTTCTTCTCCGTTTCTCTCCCTCTTCTCTTTTCTTTCTTTTTGCCGTGTTTGTGTGTTTGGGAGAAGGAGATTACTGGTGGTTAGGGTTGGGAAAAAGAGTGTATATTTTTTATTTAAAAATAAATTATGAATTGAAATTTTCAATTACTTAAACAAATTAATTTTACCGCAATCTAATTTTTTTTAGAATATATCATTTTTTTAACTGCCCCTTCAACTTTCTTAATCTTGCTAAGTGAGTGTTGATCAATGCAGAATGGGATAAATATTTTGTGAATTTATAATTAATTAGCTGGATCCATAATAGAAATTGGAAAGCATTGGTGTTCTCCCGTTTCCGTAGATGATGATCACAAAGATTAGCCCACAGTACAGAGGTTTGCGTTTGTTTCCAGAAGGGATATAATATATTTTTTTATTATTTTTTATTATTATTCTTTTTCTTAAATTTTTTAGTGAAAAAAATAAATTAAATTTTTATAATTTATTTTTTTATATTTAATTTATTACTAAATACAATATAAAAATACTAAATTTTTATAGTTTATTCTCAATATCATGTCATGTCCTATTTTTAGAATCAAATGTCACCTAATATACTAATACAAAGTACATAATAGCAAGCTTAGAATTAAATTAATTAGTCTTAACAAATTTTAGAGTAATATCAGAAATAAGTTCTATAGAAATTTTTAATCAGATATTTTAATCCTTAATAAATTTTAATCACCAAATTAATTCTCAAATTTTTATTTTGTTAGACAAGTGAGTCCCCATATCATATTATTCATGCATATAAAGGCATTTATATAAATAATTTAAAAGTTTTTTAGATTTTCGAACTGTTATGTCTTTATTAAATAGCGACCATGATCGATTGCTATAACTTTTAATCGAAATTTGATATGAAAACTGATTTGTCTAAAATAATAGAAAGTTATAAACGAATTCAGTAATTAAAATTTGTTTGAAGATTAAATTGTTTGACCAAGAGTTTCTTAAAAACTGATTTGAGATATTAGTTTTGAGAAACACAGACACTTTGCTGATTTGTTGTGTTCGTGTGTCAGACACATTTTGAATACAACATTCATTGATATTTGTCCGATACGCGTGTCTACTGTGTCCAATTAACTGTGTCTTAATAAAAAATAATTTTTTTTTCGGACACGCTTTGACATCTAAATACCATTACGTGTTAGCTTGTCTAACTTTATTCTTAACATGTATTCTTGAAATGAGTTTAGAAATAATATATATTATTGTTTATTAAAATAAAAGATTTTTTAAATACTTTATATAATTAAAATAAGACATTAAAAATAGTTAAAAATTATTTTATATTTTAATATCAAAATATCATTATAATTTATCTAAAAAATATTTTATATTTATATATATTTTGTGTATTCGTGTCTTATATGATTTTAAAATTTGTGTATCTGTGTATCTAGTGTTGTGTCGTGTCCCATATCCGTGTTAGTGTTCATACATTATCGGGTATTGCTCAAATTTTTATTACTACAAAAGTTTGAAATGAAACTTTTTAGTGAATAGATATTGACATTTTTATTTTGATAATGTTACTATTTTTTTTTCATAAATTTATACAAATATATAACATAAAAAAATTATGTATGATCATATTTGGGCTTTTGGTAAAGCTTTTTAAAAAAAGTGACACATAATTTTCATTTTGTATTTGGTAAATCAAAAAGACCATGTATTTGTATTTGTAATTTTTAAAAGATCGAGGTACTTTTAAAAGTACCTAAAGTGGAGCTTTTTAAAGTTTGGCTTGTATTTTTTAAAATTTAAAAGTCTAATATAATCTTATATATTAACTAATTTTTAAATTTAATGCTTAAATTTATGTCTTTTATAATATTTTTAAACTTTAAAAATTATTTTATCAAATGTAATTATTGTTGCTTGTGTTTATTAAAGGTCATTTTTTATTTAATTTACCAAATATAAATGCTACACTTCTTAAAAAGTAAAAATTTTACCGAACTAAATTTTAAAGTGACATTTTAAAAATAGAAATGACAATTTATTTTTTTTTATGGTATTTTTTGGATTGATTTATTTTATAATAACATTTTTTAAATATTTAATTATCTTATAATAAAAGTTTATTTATTTATCCAATATGCATATTAAAAATAGTAGAGAAACTAATTTAACTCATGAAAATAATTATCAAAAACTTCTCGAATGTTAAAAGTTTATTAAGATTAAATGCCCAATAAAAATATTGTCGAATATCAATTTTATTGTTTACTATAAACTTCAAACAATTGGGATTTGGGAAGGTGGGGCAAATGGGTGGGGTTGTAGTTGTTTGGATGGTTCCTTTTTCATGTTTGTTCCTTTAACTTCTCTGCCGTCTCATTGGGGCACCAAGGCGGCACATCTGGAGAATTTTTAGCCTTTTGTCTTAATCTTTCATGTTAATATGCTTTCCTAGAAGCAAATAAATAAACGCGATTCTTGTTTATAGAAGCAAATAATTATTGTTCAGTACTACTATAGTCTACTAGTATCTTATTAACTTTACTCTCACATGATACGAATAAATAACTATTTTTTATTATGAAAAATTCGGACACTAACAAGATTGATTATAAAACTTTAAAATTAAAGTTATATTCATATAAAATACATTTTGTTCGATAAAAATGACCAATTTTTAAATTTTTGTTAATAATTCTATAAATACTCCTCACATTTCATCTTTTATATTCAGACCCAATCCTTAACCCTAATAATGTAATAGCCGCTCCCTCCTCTTCTGCCTCTATCCTCCATTTTTATCCGCCGTCACAATCCCCTTCTACCACCATCATTTCCTCTATCTCCCTCACCCTCCCTGCAGCATCAAACTTGATCCACAACTCATGAAAAAGCTTCACATGTATGACAACATCTCCACCATCACTTGTCCTACAGATCTAAGTGTAACACCCTTACTTTTAACATCTTATGATCGTACTAAAAGTTCAAGCATTACTTACCTCTAATCCTTTAATTTAATACTATATTATTTAATATTGAGCCTTCGCGAATATGAACCGAATCTTTAATTATGAAAACGAAATGTCTTAACTTTAAAATCACATAATCACATATCATATTCACGTAATAATAAATACATAGACTTATTCAAAACTTCTTAATATATAAGTCATGCCCCTCTAAAATCTCAAAATGACAAATGACGAGGGGTAAAATAAAATCTAAGACTAAATCAAATACAGAAAATGAAAACATATATATACATAAAGCTCCGTAGTTCGATCGCGGCTTTGTGTCAAAGCTTCCTGAACCTGTCATAGAAAAAGAAATTCTTTAGGGGAGTGAGAACATCATCCTCGAAAGGGTTCTCAGTAAAGGGTTTAATAATTGTCATAAGAAGATATGTATAAAGAGAAGAATTGATTTTATCATTCGTCCTACGAATCTTTTGAAAACCAACGGCTAATCAACCAAAACCTTTTTCAAAGAAACAATATATAATTTTTCAGAAATCCAAAACCATTCTTTTCTTATAAAAAAATCTTAATCAGCTTCCTAGACTATATGAATGACCAACCTGTTCCAAGTATAGGTTCATTAAGTCTATGCTGAACCAACTTAATTTTTCATACTTTACTAATACCTCAATCAGAAACCAATTACAGCGCCCCCAAATCAAGCAACTCAACCAAATCAGCAATCAAATCATCGCATCAGGAAAATAACCCTCAGTTTCACCATCACCAGCATAAGGGATCTCTCAGTTACACACACATATAATACAAACAAGGAAGACACTGATAGGATGTAAATACAGCAAGTAGACTAAATAGAAGATAAGCATAGTTAAATAGATAGGCAAACCAAACAATGTACACCCAAGCAAAACCTACAAATGTATATGATGTATGCTTGTCCTATGGCTAATGAGCTCATCTGTTGGTTATACAGCCAATCCGACATGTCCTAGTAGCTAACCGTTGGACAGTCTCTCTGTACGCGCATCCCTAAGCTCAATATTATCCATGGAAAAAATTCCAAACTCATCCATGGGGAGAGACAAAGCCCCAAACTCAAATTCATATATATATATATGCATGCCCATGGGAGAACCCGGGGAGTTAAAGTGTCCGGTCACATCTTACGTACAGAGGGTCAACAATTTTGCAAGTCTCATTACTTTTAGTTCATTTTCATCATCAATTCATACCAGTTCATATCTCATTATAATATTAAGTCCATCATTCATCATTATCACTCCTACTATTCCGTTCATCAATAATTTAAACGCAATACATAATTTATTCTTTTCTAAATAAATCAAACTTAAAACATATAATCTTTAAAAGAAAATACTTTTAAATAATCACTTTAAATGAAGCTTTTCGATTTTTATAAAAATTTTGGCAGCATCTCCTCTAAAACTCGGACTCTGACACCCTTTTCGGGAGCCATCCAAACATTTCTCAAACCCTTCTTAATCATTTCCAAATAGCATGTGTGCATGTGTACTATGTGTGGTGAAATTACTTTGGAGAACAATGGACTTGATGGTTTGGAATGGTGAAAATGTGGTTTAATTATTGTATGAATTGATAATTGTTGAGTTGGTTGAAGATGATGTTGGTTGATGTTGATGAGTGTTTACGAGGATTGTAGTAATATGAATGTTGATAATGGTTGCTAATGTTGATGTTACTTGATGAGAAATATAAAAACTGATGTTGATGAGGATTTGTATTGGTTGTTGATGTTAATAAATGTTGAGAATAGTGAAATGATGTTTTGGGTTGTAATAATTGAGAACTGGAGATATATAAGTTGGAATTTTTGGATGAAATTGATAAAATTGCATGTTGATAGATTGTGGAATGATTGTAGAGTAAAGGAACATAATTTAGGTACATTGGGACTGTTTTGTATGTGGAATAATTGGTTTTGAATTGAGAGTTTTGGTAAAAATTGAGTTTTAAGGTTTTTGCTAATAACGGATTTTGGGCCAACTTTGGTGGATCATATCTTGTGCTTAAGTTTTTGAAAATGATTGAATTTTATATCAAATAAAATATAATTTAAATAGCTTTAAAATGGTTTAGATTTTGTGGAAATCAAAATTTTGTAAAAAAAGATATGATCGTTTGAAGTTGGTGTCAAAAATCTGAATTTTGTGATGTTGCAGAAAATTGCAAGTTCTGGTTTAAGTGCCCACGCACACACTTGTGCCAACACACTGAGCAGCACTAGTGTTATGACTCGTGTGTACGCATAGGGGCTGTGCATACGCACACCCTGTAAAATTTGCAAGTTGAGCGTACGCACAACATCATGCATATGCACAAGCTGGGAAGAGCCTTCTATTGAGGGCGTCCCCACATTTTCATGCTTACACATAAAATAGAACATTTTACTTTGTGTGCATACACACACCTCTATGCATATGCACAAGTTGAGAAAACCCTTCTGGTGCGTGCGTACGCACAACCCTGTGCGTACGCACAAGCCATGTTATTCATCTAAAATCCTATTTTTAACTGCTTTACCTTCCTGGTAAGCTTGCAAACTTTCATAACACTTGTTTAGAATCTTTTTGCTAGTATTCATAGTTTGAATCAAGGAAGAACACAATATGTGAATTAAAAGAGGTATTTTTGGTTATGAGTTTAGAAGACTGAGACTTAGGTTATGAAGTTGTGGGTGAGCGGGCGGAATACTATATTGGGGATGGCTAAGAGGACTTGAGAGTGATGATAGTTGATGGTAAATTTGAGAAAATAGAAATTGATGATGGTTATGATGAGTTAAGGACTCAGAAAGGAATGATTAACTTGTTGAATGTTGAGAGTGTGCCAGGAACTATATCCTTGGGTTAAGTATGATGATAACTCAATGATGCGTGAGCATTTTATACCCTTTTCCCCTCATTTTCTATTTGTTTTTAGTTAGATTTTATTATGTTTTATTATACTTTAGTGCAAAAATCTTCTTTAGATGCTACTTTGAGTTTTTTTGGTATTTTATGATTTTAGGTGAATTTCGAGCGAATTTGGCAGAGTTTTGTGCAACAACTAATAAAGGATAGTAGATGCTGTCAACTCTCACCTCCTTGCGTTCTAATGATCATAACTTGAGCTACAAAGGTCGAATTGATGCGATTTTAATGACATTACAAAGCCAACTTCTAGAGTTTTCCAAAGATATATAATATTCTATACTTTTCATTAGGAATCACTGCCAAATCTGGCGCTAAACATGGAGCCTAGCGTTTTGCACCCAAGAAGGAGTAACTCTTGGCGCTGAACCCCATTTTGGCGCTTAACGCCAGCAATGGGGCTAGAATCAGCATCGTTACACTCTCCTTTGGCCATTTAACACCCATTATTGAAGTAAAACGCCCCCAGCAGCCTGAATTACTCCTCTTTGGGCCTCTCAAGTGGATTTAGCACTTTTTAGCTTATTTTATTTTCATTTTGTAATTTTTAAGTACAACCAATATCTTTTAGGTTTAGAATTCAAGTTTCAAATCAAAAGATTTGATTTGATCTAAATTTGATTTTTTTTATTTAGTATAAATTTGAATTCTATAGTCTTAGAGGTTTTTACTATAAATAAGGGACTTCCTTCCTCCCTAGGGTACACACTCAATCTCTTCTCTGGGAGGGAGAATCCTCACTTTCACATTTTTCTTTGTAAGTTATGAGCAACTAAACCTCTTGGTTAAGGTTAGGAGCTCTGTTTATTTCTATGGATTAAGATTATTATTCTTTTATTTTAATTTATGTTTGATTCAATTCTAAGGTGTTGTTTTCGTTCTTAATCTTATGAATTAGGGTGGAACGGGAGTTTGACCCTTATTCTACATGAGCTCCTGTGATTCTCCAGAGAGCAATTTCGCTTGAGCTACAGCTTGAAAACACTCCTCCTAAACTGCAATTTACCTGGGCTAATTAGATACGTGACACAAAATCCGGTTAGCTTTGGGTAATTGAGGTTTTTGTGGTGCTAAACTAGTTTTCTAAACTTCACCCTCTGATTTGAATTAACTAACCTTGTTTGTGGCGTTTTAATAGGATTAGAGGAGATTAAATCGCTAAGAGATTATGTTTTAATCACTTATGGTTTGCCATAGAATGAATCACTCATTGTTAAAATAGTTGGTAAGACGTTTTAATCTGGAAATGTAAACATCTCTGAGACCTTAACTATTTTTTCATCATTGTTTTACTCCAATTCTGTTTATTTGCTTTTTTTTTTACTTGCCTTTAACTACTTATGCATTTTTCACCAACAACCATCTTTAACTGTTTGCCTGACTAAGTCCAGTAAGATAACTATTGCTTGCTCAATCCAACAATCCTCGTGGGATTGACCCTCACTCACCTGAGATATTACTTGGACGACCCGGTGCACTTGCCGGTGAAGTTGTATAAAATCTAATTTCGCGGACCATGTTTTTGGCGCTGTTGCCAGGGATTGTTTGTGATTAACAACTATCGGTTGTCTTGTTGCTTAGATTAGGTATTTTTTTCATTTGTTCTTATTTATTTACTTTTTTCTTTTAAGTTTCGATTTTTTTTCTTATTTTTTCTATTTTCGAATTCTTTGTTCCTATTTATTTTCTTTTAATTTTTAATTTTAAGTTTGGTGTCTTTTAGTAGTGCTTGTTTAATTACCTTTCCTTTTGATTTTCGAATTTTATCTTGCTTAATTTTCTTGATTTTCGATTTTTCTCTTAATTATCTTCTTTTTGATTTTCGAATTTTGTGTTAGTTATCTTATATTTTATTTAAATTTAAATTTTAAGTTGGTGTTCCTTTTGTTTTTCTTTCTTTCTTTCTTTTCGAATTTCCAAAAAAAAATAAATAAAACCTTTTCTTTTTCATTTTCAAAAATTTTAGATTAATTCTTACATTCTTTTTTCGAGTCTTTAAGTTAATTGCTTACTTTATCTTATTTTATTTCTTTCGAATTTCATCTTATTTGTTTTCCTTGATTTTCAATCTTATTAATCTTTTTCTTGATTTTTGATTTTTATCTTAATTATCTTTTCCTTAATTTTTGAATTTTATCTTATTTATCTTTCTCTTTAGTTTCAAATTTTGTTTCATTTAATTTATTTTCATTTAAATTCAAATTTTAAGTTCGGTGTTTCTTTAGTATTTTCTTTTTTTTTTGAATTTCAAAAAATTTAAACTCCTTTTTTTCTAATTTTTTAAAATTTTTCAAAAAATTTTTAAATACTTTTTTTTATTTAGTTTCGAATTTTTAGTTAAAATTTTTTTTCTTAATTTTTGAAATTAAGTTTGGTGTCCCCTAGTTATTTTATTTTCTTCTCCATTTATTTTTTTATAAATTTTGAAAAAAATAAGAAAAAACAATTTCTGTTTTTTTTTTGCTTTTCTGTTTACCACCTGGTGCATTTAATTTTGTTCGGTGTTTTGTGTTGAGGAAAAATAATGGAAAGAGATCACAGGGATTATTACTCACATGCAAGAGGTGATTTATATTATTGTGGATGAAGGAACTACCCAGATTTTAGTTGGCAAGGTCAAGAGCAAAGAGATGTCAATGTTCCATATTCCATCTATCAAGAACCATCATCTCCTTACTCATATCAAGAATCACCATATCCATGTTCATTCCAAGAACCACCACCTCTATATCCCTATAAAAAACCATCATCTTCTTGTTCATATTAGGAACCATCATCTTTTGATCTTGTCTGCCAAGAACTGCAGCAAATAACAGATGAAATTTTTCAAAAATTTCTATCCTCATCCCCTGCTTACTCATACCAAAAGCCACCACCTCTCTATCTATACCAAGAACCACACCCCTTTTACTCATATCAAGGGCCACCATCTTATTATTCATATCAAGAATCATCATCTTCTTATCAAGATCTATCAACTTTA
Organism: Arachis ipaensis; assembly: GCF_059453495.1. Taxonomy (NCBI): domain Eukaryota; kingdom Viridiplantae; phylum Streptophyta; class Magnoliopsida; order Fabales; family Fabaceae; genus Arachis; species Arachis ipaensis. The sequence continues at coordinate 77,615,968 of NC_142441.1, read as the reverse complement.
GAGCTTACCATAAAAGAATTAGGGGATGCCACTTAAAGTTACATACATTATATGAGAATGAGTGTCAAAAATGTAGAGGGGCATGTGGAGGTGATACCAAGCATTGGACAGAGGAACAAGCAAACTCCCTCACAAGAGAAGCATTGTAAATTCCTAAAAAAGAATGTGAGGGAATCATTCAATGGAGTCCATATCCCAGTGAATCAGAGAACTCTCTACCCTCACACATGGAAGAAGAAGAAGATGCACGAACAAAGAATGTCGTAAGGGAAAAAAAAATTATGGGAATCTACACTCCAATGTAATAGAGAGCTACATAGTGGGTGACTTCATTGAACCACCAATTCAAGGGATTTTTGATGAAGGTACACTCTACTCATGATATAACACCTAAGTCCTGACTTCAGAGTGGTGAAGATAATCAAAGAAAGCACTGAAAAGGGGGATTGTGACCAAGGAACAAAAGACCACATCCATGAAAGAAAGAAGGTCAACAAAAAGCAATCCAACTCCTACCCCAACAAGCACTGCAAATCAAATTGATAATAATAATAGAAGGCTTTATAGGAGGAACTCTGATCCAATGGCACTAATTTTCTCATCTCTTCCCTGGAAGTCATTTCTTTTAACCAATTGGAAGAAGAGGAAGAAAATTCAAGAACAACCGTCAAGCTAATTACGCTAAAGAAGCGCTTTTTGGGAGGCAACTCAACCATGAGTATCCTTTAGCTTTATTTCAGTTTGATTTTTATTTTTATTGATTTTCATAAATTTTCCTAGGTTTTCTAATGTTTGTGATCATGTATAGCGCTTAGAACAGAAACAGGAAAGCACAAGAGGAAAAACAGAACACCCTGGAGGATGTCCCCTGCTGGCGTTGAACGCCAGTCTAGCGTTTAGCTCCCAGGGGGGAGTGGAAGCTTGGACGTTAAATGTCCACAAGGGAGCCAACCAAGACCAATTTTGGTCCCCTTTGGGCATTCAAGACCCATTCTTGGCGTTGAATTCCAGAAAATCTTCAAAAATTTTTTTTTTAATTTTAAAATTTTCCCTTCAATCACTCCTATCTTCTTTTGCATTATTTTTACTCATCCATGTGCTGTTCATGTCCCTTCCATTTTCAGTTTTCTTTGCTTGGCGACAAGAAAAATTTTTAAGTTTGGTGTTGCAGAGCGAGCTCTAGGTTTATATTATCATCAATGGCACTAAAGGGAGGTGAATCATATCCATAGAAGAGCACAGCCTGAGCAGCCACCAACACTGAGGTGGTTGAGTTTTCATTCTCCCTTTCTTTCTATTTTTTAGTATTTCATTTTTTTATCTGCTTTCTTTTCTAGTTGCATGATCACTCTTAGGATTTCTTTACTTTAGTAGTTTATTTTCAAAATTTTTTTGGTTAGAAGATATCTCATGTATTACCCACTAAGCTTAAAAGAAATTTTTTTTTGAAAAAGAAGTAGTAAGATGCATAAGATCTTGAGTTATATTATGAGTTATTCTATTTACTTTGATGTGGTGGACTTATCTCTATTTTCTGAATGTATGAATTAACTATGCATATTTGATGTTGAATTTAAGAACATTGGTTCTTGAGGAATAAGAACTTAGGAAATATTATTGATTCTCTGAAAAAATAAAAAGATTGATTCTTGAAGCAAAACAAACAGCAAAAAGAAAAGAAAATAAAAAGAAGAGTAAACTACTATTTCTATCTACGAAAGTTAAAAATGCTGACATATCTACCAATAAAAGATGAAAATTACCATTTGTATCCATAAAAAATTGTTTTTGCAAGCAAAATTATCCAAACCCTGAAAAATTAAATAAAAATTCCTAAACTACCCTTCTCTCCACCACTATCATCTCCTCCCTCCTTTCTCTCTCTCTCTCTCTCTCTCTCTCTCTCTCTCTCTCTCTCTCAATTTTCTCAGCCACCCAATTTCAACATCAACTACATACCACCGTATCACCCACCTCATCACTGTTCACCCCCTTCTCCGCTAGCAACGTCGTAGACCTATGCCGAGCCCAGGAGCACCGCGCTAGCTTCTCCTCGCCACCATCACGATCGGCCTCGAACCAGAGCCTACTGCATCAGAGATCCTCCTCTTCATGCTACCTTATCGCCGCCATAGCCAACCCTCTTACCTCTTTTTGCGTTGTAGAACCACCACCGTCGTTGCCTGATCTCTGCCGTTGTTATATCTACCTCTCCCCTGATTTTCTTTTGCTTTGTTCTTTATTACAGGTTCATGAACCAACCTATTTTTTGCAGGCTCCGATGGTGCAACCAAATCTCCCCGCAGGTGGAGCATCAGGCCTTCACCCCCGAAGAGGACGACACCATAATCAGAGCTCACGCTCGGTTCACGAATGAGACATTTTCTGGGAAGTCACGGCAGTGGAGAGTAATTAATAGCACAATTGCACCGCCGAGGGATTCAGAGTAGAGAAAGGAAGGAAGAGAAGGATCAAAGCGAGAGCAGAATTCGTCGAAGAAGGCGATGCAGTCGTCGACGATGGGGTTGATGTCAGGGATGTGGGCGATGAGGCCGTTGGAGAAGCCGTGGCCCTGATGGTCAATGGTGCAGGTGGCGAATCCGGCCTTGGCAAAGTAGATGGTGGTGAGCTGGAGGAACCAGCTGGATTCGCCGATAAATCCGTGAACGAGGGCGAGGGTTCTGGTGACAGTTGCAGGGGGTAGCGGACGCCAGCATTGAGTGAAGAGCTTGAGGGGTGGTGGTGGGTGAACGGGGTAGTGGTGGAATTTGAGATTAGAAAGGGAAAGAGGGGTAGTGGTAGGGTGAAGAGGGTTAGGGTTAGAAAGGTGATTGGGTGAAGGAGGTGGTGTGGTGGTGAAGATAAGGGTAATTTAGAGATTTTAGGTAATTTTTTAGTGTTTGGATAATTTTGTTGTGCGGAACCCATATTTCATGGGTACAAATGGTAATTTCCTTTTTCTATGGGTAGATATGTCAGCGTTTTCAACTTTCATGGGTGGAAATAGTAGTTTACTCTAAAAAGAAATATCAAAAGAAAAAGGTCCAAGGCTTTAAGCATCAATGGTTAGGAGGGTAAAAATTGGTCTAAAAGCTCAAAAGAGTGGTTTTCCTAACTATATGCTTGTGGTGTGAAAGTGTCAAGTAATCCTTAAGACTGAACATTTAAAGTCGTGACCCAATGCTGTTAAAGAGTATGCTTAAGGCTCTGAGCACCACTGTATGGGAATAAAAGCAATTAAAAAGTCGAATCCAAAGGGTTCCCCCAGTTAAGTGCTTGTGGTGTTTATGTATCAAGCTAAGCTTGAAAATAAAGCACTTAGAGTCACGACTAGGCTCAAAGGTGCAAAGCACAAGGAAAATAAAAAGCTATGTTTAAGAAACAATTAGAGCCTAAATAAGAGAATCTATAATATCATTCGAGTTCTAGTTCCAAGGGATGTTGATATTCCTGAGCTTCAATGGGTAGTGAGATGCCAAAGCTATTCAGAAATAGAGTGTCATAAGCTTCATTCCATAAATAAGACCTGAGCTTCATTGACAACTCAAAGTCTTAAGCATTTTCTCTTCTTTGGTCCTATATTGTTTTGGTTGCTTGAGAACAAGCAACGGTTTATGTTTGGTGTTGTGATGCGTGAGCATCTTATACCCTTTTACCCCTCATTTTCTAGTTGTTTTTAGTTATATTTTATTAAATTTTATTATATTTTAGTGTAAAAATCCTCTTTGGATGCTACTTTGAGTTTCTGTGGTGTTTTTATGATTTCAGGTGAATTTCGGGCGAATTTGGCAGAGTTTTGTACAACAACGAAGAAAGGATAGTAGATGCTGTCAACCCTAAACTCCTAGCGTTCCAACGAGCATAACTTAATCTACATAGGTCCAATTGACACGGTCTTAACGACGTTAGAAATCTACCTTCCAGAGCTTTCCAACAATATATAATAGTCGATACCTTTTTTTCTGGAATCACTGCCAAATCTAGCGCTAAACGCTGAGCCTAACATTTAGCACCCAAGAAGGAGTAACTCTCGGTGCTGAACGCCAGCAAGGGGGCCAGAATCAGCATCGTTACACTCCCCTTTGGGCATTTAATACCCATTATTAAAGTAAAACACCCCCAGCAGCCCGAATCACTCCTCTTTGGGCCTCTCAAGTGGATTTAGCACTTCTTAGCTTCTTTTATTTTCTTTTTGTAAATTTTAATTACAAATAATATCTTTTAGGTTTAGAATTCGAGTTTCAATTAAAAGATTTGATTTGATCTAGATTTGATTTTGTTTTGATTTAGTATAAATTTGAATTCTAGGTTTAGTCTTAGAGGTTTTTACTATAAATAAGGGACTTCCTTCCTCCCTAGGGAACACACTCGATCTTTCCTCTGGGAGGGGGACTCCTCACTTCCACATTTTTTCTCTGTAAGTTATGAGCAACTAAACCTCTTGGTTAAAGTTAGGAGCTCTGTTTATTTCTATGGACTAAGATTATTATTCTTCTATTTTAATTTATGTTTGATTCAATTTTAAGGTATTATTTTCGTTCTTAATCTTATGAATCTGGGTGGAACGAGAGTTTGAATCTTATTCTACATAAGCTCTTGTGATTCTCGAGAGAGGTATCTCGCTTGAGCTACAGCTTGAAAACACTCCTCCTAAACTACAATTTACCTAGGCTAATTAGATATGTGACATAAAATCCGGTTAGTTTTGAGTAATTGAGGTTTTTGTGGTGCTAAACTAGTTTTCTGAACTTCACCCTTTGATCTGAATTAACTAACCTTGTCTGTGGCGTTTTAGTAGTATTAGAGGAGATTAAATCGCTAAGAGATTAGGTTTTAATCACTTATGATTTGCCATAGAATGAATCACTCGTTGTTAAAATAGTTGGTAAGATGTTTTAATCCGGAAAAGTAAACATCTACGAGACCTTAACTATTTTCTCATCATTGTTTTACTCCAATTCTGTTTATTAGCTTTGTTTTTACTTTCTTTTTACTACTTATGCATTTTACACCAACAACCATCTTTTACTGTTTGCCTGACTAAGTGATGAGCGGATAATTTATACGCTTTTTGGCACTGTTTTTAGTATGTTTTTAGTAGAATCTGGTTACTTTTAGGGATGTTTTCATTAGTTTTTATGTTAAATTCACATTTCTGGACTTTACTATAAGTTTGTGTGTTTTTCTGTGATTTCAGGTATTTTCTGGCTAAAATTGAGGGACTTGAGCAAAAATCAGATTCAGAGGTAGAAGAAGGACTGCTGTTGCTGTTGGATTGTGACCTCCCTGCACTCAAAATGGATTTTCTGGAGCTACAGAACTCAAAATGGCGCGCTTCCAATTGCGTTGGAAAGTAGACATTCAGGTCTTTCCAGCAATGTATAATAACCCATACTTTGGCCGAGTTTAGATGACGTAAAAGGGCGTTGAACGCCAGTTCTACGCTGCTGTCTGGAGTTAAACGCCAAAAACAAGTCACAAACCAGAGTTGAATGCCAGAAATATGTTACAACCTGGCGTTCAACTCCAGAAAGAGCCTCTGCACGTGTAACATTCAAGCTCAGCCCAAGCACACACCAAGTGGGCCCCGAAAGTGGATTTATGCATCAATTACTTACTTCTGTAAACCCTAGTAACTAGTTTAGTATAAATAGGACTTTTTACTATTGTATTAGACATCTTATGATCTTCGGATCATCTTTGATCACGTTTTGGGGGCTGGCCATTCGGCCATGCCTGGACCTTTCACTTATGTATTTTCAACGGTAGAGTTTCTACACTCCATAGATTAAGGTGTGGAGCTCTGCTGTTCCTCAAAGATCAATGCAAAGTACTACTGTTTTTCTATTCAATTCAACTTATTCCGCTTCTAAGATATTCATTCGCACTTCAACCTGAATGTGATGAACGTGACAATCATCATCATTCCCTATGAACGCGTGCCTGACAACCACTTCCGTTCTACCTTAGATTGAATGAGTATCTCTTGGATCTCTTAATTAGAATCTTCGTGGTATAAGCTAGATTGATGGCGGCATTCATGAGAGTCTGGAAAGTCTAAACCTTGTCTGTGGTATTCCGAGTAGGACTATGGGATTGAATGACTGTGACGAACTTCAAACTCGCAAGTGCTGGGCATAGTGACAGACGCAAAAGGAGGGTGAATCCTATTCCAGTATGATCGAGAACCTCAGATGATTAGCCGTGCTGTGACAGAGCATTTGGACCATTTTCACAAGAGGATGGGATGCAGCCATTGACAAGGGTGATGCCTCCAGACGATTAGCCATGCAGTGACAGCGCATCGGACCATTTTCCAGAGATGATTAAAAGTAGCCATTGACAATGGTGATGTCCTTACATAAAGCCAGCCATGGAAAGGAGTAAGATTGATTGGATGAAGACAGCAGGAAAGTAGAGGTTCAGAGGAACGAATGCATCTTTATACGCTTATCTAAAATTCTAACCAATGAATTTCATAAGTATTTCTATCCTTAGTTTCTATCTATTTATTATTTATTTTCGAAAACTCCATAACTATTTTATATCCGCCTGACTGAGATTTACAAGATGACCATAGCTTGCTTCATACCAACAATCTCCGTGGGATCGACCCTTACTCACGTAAGGTTTATTACTTGGACGACCCAATGCACTTGCAGGTTAGTTGTATCGAAGTTGTGAATGAAAAACGATTTATTAAGACGTGCGTACAGAGTTTCTGGCGCCGTTGCCTGAGATCACAATTTCGTGCACCAAGTTTTTGGCGCCGTTGCCGGGGATTGTTTGAGTTTGGACAACTGACGGTTCATCTTGTTTCTCAGATTGGGTAATTTTCCGTTCGTTTTCTTTTCAAAAAATTTTTCAAAAACCTTTGAAAAATTTCTCATCTGTTTTTGAAAAAAAAAAAAATTTCTTTTCAAAAATATATTTTTCTTCAGAATTTTTAAGAATGAATTCTAGTGTTTCATGAAGCATATTGAAGCCTGACTTGCTGTAAAGCCATGTCTAATTCTTCTTGGTAGGGAATGTCAGGCGTGTCATGTCTGAGTTACATACTAAAGCTTGGCTGGCTATTAAGCCATGCCTGACCCTTTGATTGGAGCTTTAGACTAAAGAGCATAAGATTCCTGGAATTCATATTAAAAATTTTGGAATCCTTATTTTTCTTTTTCAAAATGATTTTCGAAAAAAAAATTATTAAAAGAAAATACAAAAAAATCATAAAATCATAAAAATAAAAAAATATTTTATATTTCTTGTTTGATTCTTGAGTCAGATTTAAAGTTTGGTGTCAATTGCATGTTCATCTTGCATTTTTCGAAAAATTCATGCATTCATAGTGTTCTTCATGATCTTCAAGTTGTTCTTGGTAAGTCTTCTTGTTTGATCTTGATGTTTTCATGTTTTGTGTCTTTTCTTATTTTTCATATGCATTCTTGCATTCATAGTGTCTATACATGAAAAATTTTTAAGTTTGGTGTCTTGCATGTTTTCTTTGCATATAAAATTTTCAAAAATAAGTTCTTGATGTTCATCTTGACATTCAAAGTGTTCTTGGTGTTCATCTTGACATTCATAGCATTCTTGCATGCATTCACTGTTTTAATCCAAAATTTTCATGCATTGCATCATTTTCATGTCTTTCTCTCTCATCATTAAAAATTCAAAAATAAAAAAAAATATCTTCCCCTTTTTCTCTCTTAAAATTTCGAAAATTAGATTTGACTTTTTCAAAAATTTTTAAAATCTAGTTGTTTTTATGAGTCAAATCAAATTTTCAATTTAAAAATCTTATCTTTTTCAAAATCTTTTTCAAAAAATCGAATCCTTTTCATTTTTCTTATTTTCAAAAATTTTAAAAATATTTTTCAAAAATCTTTTTCTTATCTTTATTTTCGAAAATAACATCATCAATTAATGTTTTGATTCAAAAATTTCAAGTTTGTTACTTGCTTGTTAAGAAAGATTCAAACTTTAAGTTCTAGAATCATATCTTATGATTTCTTGTGAATCAAGTCATTAATTGTGATTTTAAAAATCAAATCTTTTTCAAAACTAATTTCAATCATATCTTTTCGAAAATATCCTTCTATCTTATCTTTTTCAAAATCATATCTTTTTCGAAAATTTGATTTTAAAATATCTTTTCTAACTTCTTATCTTCTTATCTTTTCAAAATTGATTTTCAAATTTGTTTCAACTAACTAACTAACTTTTTGTTTGCTTCTTATCTTTTTTAAAACTACCTAACTAACTCTCTCTCTCTAATTTTCGAAAATATCTTCCCTCTTTTTCAAAAATTCTTTTTAATTAACTAATTATTTTAATTTTTGATTTTAATTTTTGAAAAATTACTAACCTTTTTCAAAAACTATTTTCAAAAATCACTAACTCTTTTTCAAAAATTATTTTCGAAAATTCTCTTTCTCTCTCATATCCTTCTATTTATTTATTCATCTACTCACACAAGGACCTCTATACTGTAGTAAAAAGGATCCCTATTGTTATTATTATTTTTCTGTCCTTCTTTTTCATATGAGCAGGAGCAAATACAAGAACATTCTTGTTGAAGCAGATCCAGAACCTGAAAGGACTCTGAAGAGGAAACTAAGAGAAGCTAAATTACAACAATCCAGCAAGCACCTTTCAGAAATTTTAGAACAAGAAGAGGAGATGGCAGCCGGAAATAATAATAATGCAAGGAGGATGCTTGGTGACTTTACTGCACTTAATTCCAATTTACATGGAAGAAGCATCTCCATTCCTGCCATTGGAGCAAACAATTTTGAGCTTAAACCTCAATTAGTTTCTCTGATGCAGCAGAACTGCAAGTTTCATGGACTTCCATCTGAAGATCCTTTTTAGTTCTTAACTGAATTCTTGCAGATATATGATACTGTTAAGACTAATGGAGTAGATCCTGAAGTCTACAGGCTCATGCTTTTCCCTTTTGCTGTAAGAGACAGAGCTAGAGTATGGTTGGACTCTCAACCTAAGGATAACCTGAACTCTTGGGATAAGCTGGTCAAGGCTTTCCTAGCCAAGTTCTTTCCTCCTCAAAAGCTGAGTAAGATTAGAGTGGATGTTCAGACCTTCAGACAGAAAGAAGGTGAATCCCTCTATGAAGCTTGGGAGAGATACAAAGGACTGACCAAAAAGTGTCCTTCTGACATGCTTACAGAATGGACCATCCTGGATATATTCTATGATGGTCTATCTGAATTGGCTAAAATGTCATTAGATACTTCTGCAGATGGATCCATTCACCTAAAGAAAACGCCTGCAGAAGCTCAAGAACTCATTGACATGGTTGCTAATAACCAGTTCATGTACACTTCTGAGAGGAATCCTGTGAGTAATGGACGCCTATGAAGAAGGGAGTTCTTGAAATTGATACTCTGAATGGCATACTGGCTCAGAATAAAATATTGACTCAGCAAGTCAATATGATTTCTCAGAGTCTGAATAGAATGCAAGCTGCATCCAACAGTACTCAAGAGGCATCTTCTGAAGAAGAAGCTTATGATCCTGAAAACCCTGCAATAGCAGAGGTAAATTATATGGGTGAACCTTATGGAAACACATATAATCCATCATGGAGAAATCATCCAAATTTCTCATGGAAGGATCAACAAAAGCCTCAACAAGGCTTTAATAATGGTGGAAGAAATAGGTTTAACAATAGTAAACCTTTTCCATCATCCACTCAGCAACAGACAGAGAACTCTGAACAAAATACCTCTAATTTAGCAAACTTAGTCTCTGATCTGTCCAAGGCCACTGTAATTTTCATAAATGAAACAAGGTCTTCCATTAGAAATTTGGAAGTACAAGTGGGCCAGCTGAGTAAAAGGATCACTGAAATCCCCCCTAGTGCTCTCCCAAGCAATACAGAAGAAAATCCAAAAGGAGAGTGCAAGGCCATTGACATAACCACCATGGCCGAACCTGTAAGGGAGGTTGAGGACGTGAATCCTAGTGAGGAAGACCTCCTGGGACGTCCAATGATCAATAAGGAGCTTCCCTCTGAGGAACCAAAGGAATCTGAGACTCATCTAGAGACCATAGAGATTCTATTGAACCTCTTTATGCCATTCATGAGCTCTGATGAGTATTCCTCTTCTGAAGAAAATGAGGATGTTACTGAAGAGCAAGCTGCCAAGTTTCTTGGTGCAATCATGAAGCTGAATGCCAAATTATTTGGTATTGAGACTTGGGAAGATGAACCTCCCCTGTTCACCAATGAACTAAGTGATCTGGATCAACTGACATTGCCTCAGAAGAAACAGGATCCTGGAAAGTTCGTAATACCTTGTACCATAGGCAACATGATCTTTGAAAAGGCTCTGTGTGACCTTGGTTCAGGGATAAACCTCATGCCCCTCTCTGTAATAGAGAAACTGGGAATCTATGGGGTACAAGCTGCTAAAATCTCATTAGAGATGGCAGACAATTCAAGAAAACAGGCTTATGGACAAGTAGAGGACGTGTTAGTAAAGGTTGAAGGCCTTTACATCCCTGCTGATTTCATAGTCCTAGATACTGGGAAGGATGAGGATGAATTCATCATCCTTGGAAGACCCTTCCTAGCCACAGCAAGAGCTGTAATTGATGTTGACAGAGGTGAACTAGTCCTTCAATTGAATGAGGACTCCCTTGAGTTTAAAACTCAAGGACATCCTTCTGTAAACATGGAGAGGAAGCATAAAAAGCTTCTCTCAAAACAGAGTCAACCAGAGCCCCCACAGTCAAACTCTAAGTTTGGTGTTGGGAGGCCACAACCAAACTCTAAGTTTGGTGTTGAACTTCCATATCCAAACTCTAAGTTTGGTGTTGGGAAGTCTCAACAATACTCTGAACATCTGTGAGGCTCCATGAGAGCCCACTGTCAAGCTATTGACATTAAAGAAGTGCTTATTGGGAAGCAACCCAATTTTTATTTATCTAATTCTATTTTTCTTGTTCTTTCATGTTTTATTAGGTTCATGATCATGTGGAGTCACACAATAAATATAAAAATTGAAAACGGAATCAAAAACAGCAGAAGAAAAATCACACCCTGGAGGAAGACCTTACTGGCGTTTAAACGCCAGTAAGAAGCATCTGGCTGGCGTTCAACGCCAGAACAGAGCATGGTTCTGGCGCTGAACGCCCAAAATGGGCAGCATCTGGGCGTTTGAACGCCAGAATTGCACCCTGGAGAAGAGCTGGCGCTGAACGCCCAGAACAAGCATGGTTCTGGCGTTCAACGCCAGAAATGGGCAACAAATGGGCGTTCAATGCGCAGAACAAGCACCAATCTGGCGCTGAAAGCCCAGAGTTGTGTGCAAGGGCATTTTGCATGCCTAATTTGGTGCAAGGTTGTAAATCCTTGAACACCTCAGGATCTATGGACCCCACAGGATCACCTCAGGATCTGTGGACCACACAGGATCCCCACCTACCTCCACTCACTTCTTCTCACCCCTATTTTATTGTTATTTCATGTTTTATTAGGTTCATGATCATGTGGAATCACAAAATAAATCAAAAAATTAAAAACAGAATCAAAAATAGCAGAAGAAAAATCACACCCTGGAGGAGGATCTTACTGGTGTTTAAACGCCAGTAAGGAGCATCTGGCTGGCGTTCAAAGCCAGAACAGAGCATGGATCTGGCGTTGAACGCCAGAAACAAGCAGCATCCTGGCGTTCAGATGCCAGAAATGCACAGTGAGGAAAGTTGGCACTGAACGCCAGAAACAAGCATCTGGCTGGTGTTCAACGCCAGAAATATGCTGCATCTGGGCGCTGAACGCCCAGAACAAGCATCAATTCAGCGTTTAAACGCCAGAATTGCATGCAAAGGCATTTTACATGCCTAATTGGTGCAGGGATACAATTCCTTGACACCTTAGGATTTGTGGACCTCACAGGATCCCCACCTACCTCACCCTCTCTCTCTCTCCATTCATGGTCATCCCTTCTGTTTTCCATTTACCACTCACATCCATACACCTACCTACCTTCAAAATTCAACATCTCTTTCCCACCCAATCCCACCCATATGACCGAATACACACACCCCTCCATCTCCTCCATATCTTCTTCCTCTTCTTCTTCTATTCTTTCTTCTTTTGCTCGAGGGCGAGCAACATTCTAAGTTTGGTGTGGTAAAAGCATAGCTTTTTTGTTTTTCCATAACCATTAATGGCACCTAAGGCCAGAGAAACCTCAAGAAAGAGGAAAGGGAAGACAATTGCTTCCACCTCTGGCCATGGGAGATGGAAAGATTCATCTCACAAGCCCATCACTAAGAAAAGGATGGAGCAAACAAGAGAGCACATTCATGGATCTCAACAGGCACATGAGGAAGCTCATCATCAAGAAATCCCTAAGATACCTCAAGGGATACATTTTCCTCCACACAATTATTGGGGACAACTAAGGGTGGAACATCAAGAGCACTCCATCATCCTTCATGAAATTAGAGAAGATCAAAAAGCAATGAGGGAGGAGTAACAAAGACAAGGAAGAGACATAGAAGAGCTCAAGGACATCATTGGTTCCTCAAGGAGAAAATGCCATCATCACTAAGGTGGACTCATTCCTTGTTCTTTCATTCTCTGTTTTTCATTTTCTATGTTAAGTGCTTATCTAAGTTTGTGTCTTATTACATGATCATTAGTATTTAGTAACTTTGTCTTAAGGTTATAAATGTCCTATGAATCCATCACCTCTCTTAAATAAAAAATATTTTAATTCAAAAGAACAAGAAGTACATGAGTTTCGAATTTATCCTTGAACTCAGTTTAATTATATTGATGTGGTGACAATGCTTCTTCTGAATGAATGCTTGAACAGTGCATATGTCTTTTGAAGTTGTTGTTTAAGAATGTTAAATATGTTGGCTCTTGAAAGAATGATGACAAGGAGACATGTTATTTGATAATCTAAAAAATCATAAAAATGATTCTTGAAGCAAGAAAAAGCAGTGAATACAAAAGCTTGCAAAAAAAAAATAGAAAAAAAATAGCGAAAAAAAAAGAGAGAAAAAAGCAAGCAGAAAAAGACAAAAGCTCTTAAAACCAAAAGGCAAGGGTAAATAAAAAGGATCCCAAGGCTTTGAGCATCAGTGGATAGGAGGGCCTAAAGGAATAAAATCCCGGCCTAAGCGGCTAAACCAAGCTGTCCCTAACCATGTGCTTGTGGCGTGAAGGTGTCAAGTGAAAACTTGAGACTGAGCGGTTAAAGTCAAGGTCCAAAGCAAAAGAAGAGTGTGCTTAAGAACCCTAGACACCTCTAATTGGGGACTTTAGCAAAGCTGAGTCACAATCTGAAAAGGTTCACCCAATTATGTGTCTGTGGCATTTATGTATCCGGTGGTAATACTGGAAAACAAAGTGCTTAGGGCCACGGCCAAGACTCATAAAGTAGCTGTGTTCAAGAATCAACATACTGAACTAGGAGAATCAATAACACTATCTGAACTCTGAGTTCCTATAGATGCCAATCATTCTGAACCTCAATGGATAAAGTGAGATGCCAAAACTATTCAAGAGGCAAAAAGCTACAAGTCCCGCTCATCTGATTGGAGCTATGTTTCATTGATAGTTTGGAATTTATAGTATATTCTCTTCTTTTTATCCTATTTGATTTTCAGTTGCTTGGGGACAAGCAACAATTTAAGTTTGGTGTTGTGATGAGCGGATAATTTATACGCTTTTTGGCATTGTTTTTAGTATGTTTTTAGTAGAATCTAGTTACTTTTAGGGATATTTTTATTAGTTTTTATGTTAAATTCACATTTCTGGACTTTACTATGAGTTTGTGTGTTTTTCTGTGATTTCAGATATTTTCTGGCTGAAATTGAGGGACCTGAGCAAAAATCAGATTCAGAGGTTGAAGAAGGACTGCTGATGCTGTTGGATTCTGACCTCCTTGCACTCAAAATGGATTTTCTGGAGCTACAGAACTCAAAATGGCGCGCTTCCAATTGCGTTAGAAATTAGACATCCAGGGATTTCCAAAAATATATAATAGTTCATACTTTGGTCGAGTTTAGACGATGTAAAAGGGCGTTGAACTCCAGTTCTACGCTGCTGTCTGGAGTTAAACGCCAGAAAAACGTTACAAGCCAGAGTTGAACGCCAGAAATACGTTACAACTTGGCGTTCAACTCCAAAAGAAGCCTCTGCACATGGAAAGCTAAAGCTCAGCCCAAGCACACACCAAGTGGGCCTTGGAAGTGGATTTATGCATCAATTACTTACTTTTGTAAACCCTAGTAACTAGTTTAGTATAAATAGGACTTTTTACTATTGTATTTGAGATCTTTTGGAAGATCCTGGATTGTATTTTTGATCCTGTGATCACGTTTAGGGGGCTGGCTATTCGGCCATGCCTGAACCTTTCACTTATGTATCTTCAAACGGTAGAGTTTCTGCACTCCATAGATTAAGGTGTGGAGCTCTGCTGTCCCTCATGAATTAATGCAAAGTACTACTGTTTTTCTATTCAACTCAACTTATTCCACTTCTAAGATATTCATTCGCACTTCAACACGAATGTGATGAACGTGACAATCATCAACATTCCCCCACGAACGCGTGCCTGACAACCACTTCCGTTCCACCTTAGATTGGATGATTATCTCTTGGATCTCTTAATCAGAATCTTCGTGGTATAAGCTAGATTGATGGCGGCATTCACGAGAATCCGGAAAGTCTAAACCTTGTTTGTGGTATTCCGAGTAGGATTCTGGGATTGAATGACTGTGACAAACTTCAAACTCGCGAGTGCTGGGCGTAGTGATAGACGCAAAAGGAGGGTGAATCCTATTCCAGTATGATCGAGAACCTCAGATGATTAGCCATGCAGTGACAGCGCATCGGACCATTTTCACAAGAGGATAGGATGCAGCCATTGACCACGGTGATGCCTCCAGATGATTAGCCATGCAGTGACAGCGCATCGGACCATTTTCCAGAGAGGATAAAAGTAGCCATTGACAATGGTGATGTCCTTACATAAAACCAGCCATAGAAAGGAGTAGGACTGATTGGATGAAGGCAGCAGGAAAGCAGAAGTTCAGAGGGACGAAAGCATCTCTATACCTTTATCTGAAATTCTCACTAATGATATACATAAGTATTTCTATCTTTATTTTCTGTCTATTCATTATTTATTTTTGAAAACTCCATAACCAATTATTATCCGCCTGACTGAGATTTACAAGATGACCATAGCTTGCTTCATACCAACAATCTCCGTGGGATCGACCCTTACTCACGTAAGGTTTATTACTTGGACGACCCAATGTACTTGTTGGTTAGTTGTATCGAAGTTGTGAATGAAAAGCGATTAAGACGTGCGTACAGAGTTTTTAGCGCCGTTGCCTGAGATCACAATTTCGTGCACCAACTGTCCAATGACATCTTCGACAGTTCAGACAGACCATCATAGAAGATACCTATGATGCTCCATTCAGAAAGCATGTTAGAAGGACACCTTCTGATCAATTGCTTGTATCTTTCCCAAGCTTCATAGAGAGATTCTCCTTCCTTCTGTCTGAAGGTTTGGACTTCCACTCTAAGCTTGCTCAATTTTTGAGGTGGAAAGAACTTTGCCAAGAAGGCATTGACTAGCTTTTCCCAAGAGTTCAGGCTTTCTTTGGGTTGTGAATCCAACCATCCTAGCTCTGTCTCTTACATCAAATGGGAAGAGCATAAGTTTGTAAACTTCAGGGTCAACCCCATTGGTCTTGACATTGTCACAGATTTACAAGAATTCAGCTAAGAACTGATGAGGATCTTCCAATGGAAGTCTATGAAACTTACAATTCTGTTGCATTAGAGAAACTAATTGAGGCTTAAGCTCAAAGTTGTTTGCTCCAATGGCAGGGATTGAGATGCTTCTCCCATAGAAGTCAGGAGTAGGTGCAGTAAAGTCACCAAGCACCTTTCTTGCATTGTTGACATTGTTGTTTTCGGCTGCCATGGCTTCTTCTTGTTTGAAAAGCTCTGTTACGTCCTCTATAGAGAGTTATACTTTAGCTTCTCTTAGCTTTCGCTTCAAGGTCCTTTCAGGTTCAGGATCAGCCTCAACAAGAATGCTTTTGTCCTTGCTCCTGCTCATATGAAAGAGAAGAGAACAAGAAAGTATGGAATCCTCTATGTTACAGTATAGAGATTCCTTGAAGTGTCAGAGGAAAAGAAGAATAGAAGGAGAAGGTAGAAAGAGAAGAATTCGAACTTATCAAGAGGGATAGAGTTCGAATTGTTGATAGTGGAGGAGTGTTAGTCCTTAAATAGAAGGATGTGAGAAGAGGGGAAGAATTTTCGAAATTGAAGTAAAAGATTTTGAAATAATTAAAAGAAATTTTGAAAATTTGATTGATGATTTTCGAAAACTAAGATTGGGAAAGAAATTAAGTGATTTTTAAAAAGATTTTGAAATTAGAAATAAAAAAGATACGATTGAAAATTAATTTTGAAAAAGATGTGATTGAAAAGATATGATTGAGAAGATATGATTGAAAATCAAATTAAAAAGAGAAAGTTTTAAAATTAAAGTTGATTACTTGACTAACAAGAATTAAAAGATATGATTCTAAAATTTAAAATTTGATCCTTCCTTAATAGGCAAGTAACAACTTGAAAAGTTTGAATTAAATTACTAATTGTAGCAAGGATTTTCGAAAATAGTAAAAAAAATAAAAAAAATGGAAAGAAATTGATTTTGAAGAGATATGATTGAAAAGATATGATTTGAAAAAGATTTGATTTTGAAAAATTATGAAGATTTGAAAACAAATTTGGATTAAAAACAAAATCATCCCTCTAGTGTCATCCTGGCGTTAAACGCCCAGAATGGCATCCATTCTGGCATTTAACGCCCAAAATGCTACCTTTTTGGGCGTTACCTGGCTGGGCGTTTAAACGCCAGTTTTCCTTCTTTACTGGGCGTTTTGAACGCCCAGCTTTTTCTGTTTAATTCCTCTGCTGAATGTTCTAAATCTTCAATTCTCTGTATTATTGACTTGAAAAGACATAATTTTGAAAATATTTTTGGATTTATAATGATGAGAAACAATAAAAAATGCAACTAAGATCAAATAAACAATGCATGCAAGACACCAAACTTAGAAGTTTGTATACTAAGGACTATTGGTAAAAAGCATTGCTTTTTACCACACCAAACTTAAAAATTGACACTAAGATACATAAAATATTTTTTATTTTTTATGATTTTATAAATTTTTTTTGTGATTTTTCGAAAATTATATGGAAAAGAGAATAAAGGGATTCAAAACTTTTAATAATAATTCCAGTAATCATGCAATGTTAGTCTAAAGCTTCAGTCTAAAAAGATTAGACGTGGCTAGCCAAGCTTCAGCAGGACATTACATTCAGCAGCTAAATTGATGAGAATCAATCAGCTTTTGTGATGATAAGAACATCACCTTGAAACTCTAGAATTCATTCTTAAAAATTCTAAAAAATAAAAAGAAAAGTACCTAATCTAAGCAACAAGATGAACCGTCAGTTGTCCAAACTCGAAAAATCCCCGGCAACGGCGCCAAAAACTTGGTGCACGAAATTGTGATCATCAATGGCGCCAACAACTTGGTACGCACAATTGTAATCTCAACTCTTTATCACAAATTCGCATAACTAACCAGCAAGTGCATTGGGTCGTCCAAGTAATAAACCTTACGTGAGTAAGGGTCGATCCCACGAAGATTGTCGGCTTGAAGCAAGCTATGGTCACCTTATAAATCTCAGTCAGGCGGATTCAAGTGGTTATGGAGAATTGACAATTAAAGCATGAATAAAACATAAGATAAGATAGAGATACTTATGTAATTCATTGGTAGGAATTTCAGATAAGCATATGGAGATGCTTTGTTCCTTCTGAACCTCTGCTTTCCTATTGCCTTCTTCCAATCATTCATACTCCTTTCCATGGCAAGCTTTATGTTGGACATCACCGTTGTCAATGGCTACTTCCCGTCCTCTCAGTGAAAATGTTCCAAATGCGCTGTCACCGCACGGCTAATCATCTGTTGGTTCTCGATCATGTTGGAATAGGATCCATTGATCCTTTTGCATCTGTCACACGCCCAACACTCGCGAGTTTGAAGCTCGTCACAGTCATCCCTTCCCAGATCCTACTCGGAATACCACAAACAAGGTTTAGACTTTCCGGACCTCAGAAATGGCTGCCAATAATTCTAGCCTATACCACGAAGGTTCTAATCTTAGATTAGAAACCGAAAAGATACACATTCAAGCTTGATTGCATGTAGAACAGAAGTGGTTGTCAGGCACGCGTTCATAGGTGAGAATGGTGATGAGTGTCATGGATAATCACATTCATCAAGTTGAAGAACGAGTGTATATCTTAGAGAAGAAGTAGGCGTGAATTGAATAGAAAAATAGTAGTACTTTGCATTAATTCATGAAGAACAGCAGAGCTCCACACCTTAATCTATGGTGTGTAGAAACTCCACCGTTGAAAATACATAAGAACAAGGTCTAGGCATGGCCGAATGGCCAGCCTCCCAAAGAGGCTTCAATCATAAAACATGATTCAAAGATTCAAAATACAATAGTAAAAGGTCCTATTTATAGAGAACTAGTAGCCTGGGGTTTACAGAAATAAGTAATTAATGCAGAAATCTTCTTCCGGGCCCACTTGGTGTGTGCTTGGGCTGAGCATTGAAGCTTCCATGTTTAGAGA
Organism: Arachis ipaensis; assembly: GCF_059453495.1. Lineage (NCBI taxonomy): Eukaryota > Viridiplantae > Streptophyta > Magnoliopsida > Fabales > Fabaceae > Arachis > Arachis ipaensis. The sequence goes on along the minus strand of NC_142441.1, from coordinate 77,597,243 downwards.
CTTTTCTTGGAGTTAAACGCCAGCTTTTGTGCCAGTTTGGGTGTTTAACTTCAGCTTTTGTGCCAGTTCTGGCGTTTTGACGCCAGGATTCTTAAGCTGACTTGGAACGCCAGTTTGGGTCATCAAATCTTGGGTAATGTATGAACTATTATATATTGCTCAAAAGCCCAGGATGTCTACTTTCCAACGCAATTGAGAGCGCGCCAATTGAAGTTCTGTAGCTCCAGAAAATCCACTTCGAGTGCAGGGAGGTCAGAATCCAACAGCATCTGCAGTCCTTTTTCAGCCTCTGAATCAGATTTTTGCTCAGGTCCCTCAATTTCAGCCAGAAAATACCTGAAATCACAGAAAAATACACAAACTCATAGTAAAGTCCAGAAATGTGATTTTTATTTAAAAACTAATAAAAACATAATAAAAACTAACTAAAATATGCTAAAAACATACTAAAAACAATGCCAAAAAGCGTATAAAGTATCCGCTCATCAGTAACTACAAGGGGGTCCACCATATCCATTGGCTTGGTATGCACCTTGGAATGGCTCTTGATCATATTAAGTTGGAGGAGGGTGTTGCCAAGAGGGTTGATCAAATCCTTATGGCTCCTCTCATCTTTGATTGTCCCATCCTTGATGCAAGCCTTCATTGTAATCTCCACTTCCTACAACATAATTGTAACCACACTCATAGCCAAAGGGGTGAGAATTCATAATGAAAGGAGAAAATAAAAATAAAAACCAATAAGAAATAATGAAAATAAACTCATAAAACTAGAAACAACTAACAAGGAAACGAAGAAGAAAAATTATTCACAATATTCACAATAACCAATAATAAGGCACACATCTGCAATTCACTGGCAACAGTGCCAAAAATTGATGGTGGAAAATCGTCGGTAAAGAATTTCACAAAAATAATCGCATTGTAAGCATATATCTAAACCAAAAATTAAACCTCAATCAAAATTAATTTGTTTGTCACTTAAGCAAACCCAATAAAAATCAACCGAAGTATTTAAACCTCGGGTCGTCTCTCAAGGTATTGCAGGGAAGTATGTTACTATTGGTTATGGAAAAGTATATTTTTGGGTTTTGTAATAAGAAATAAAAAAGTAAAATGGCGAGAAAATAAATTAATAACTAAGAAAGCTCTTAGCAAGGATTAAGAATTAGAAGTCCTATCCTCATTATCATTGTCAATTGTGATGGTAATTGCAAATTGCTCTCACTTAGTTAACCTCTAACAATTGAAGGTAAGTCAAGTGAGCAATTCAACTTGAGTTCACAAGTCCTAATCAAAGATTAGAATTAGTGAAGCTCAAGCCAACTAGCAGCTTTAAATCACCAATCAATAAAAGACTTTTGATAACTCAAGAGTCTCTGGTTGATCAATCCAAGTTAGGAATGTAAAAAGCTAAATTAAAACCCACCCAAGCATTTTATCAAACACTTGGAAGGCATAACATAAAAACATAGAAACCAACAACATATAGCAAGATCTAAAACTAACCAAAGCAAGGAAATAACAATAACAAAATTGAAAGGAATCATTAATAACATAAAAAAAATGAATTGCATTAATAAAGAGTAAGAGTAGCAAAAGTGCACAAACATAAGGATACCAACGTGAAGAAAATAATAAGTAGAATTGAAGAACAAAGGTGCTAGAATAATAAATTGCTAGGAATTGTAAATAGAAACAGAAATTCAATCTAAATCTAACAAGAAATTGGAGTAGAAACCTAAAACCTCTCTCTAGAAAACTACATCTAAAAACCTAATAATTGTGAATGAATGTGTGAATGGATGATTCCCCCACTCTACAGCCTCTACTCTGTATTTTCGGGCTTGAAACTGGGCTAAAAACAGCCCAGAAATCGCCCCCAGCGTCTTCTGTGTAATGCAGTGCGTGAGCATCTTCCCTATCTTTTCCTAGTGAATTTGCATTTTATTTGTTGAGTTTAATCAAGAATTAATTATATTTTATCCACTATGGATGTTACTTTGAGTCGTGTACAATTCTGTTTATTTTAGGTAGCATTTGGCTGGATTTGATAGAGTTTCTGCAGAAAAAGAGAAGAAGGCGAATGATGCTGTCAACTCTGACCTCTCTACACTCAAACCTAAATACCTCGAGCTACAGAGGTTCAATGAACGTGATTCTAGTGGCGTTGAAACGATAACTTCCAGAGCTTTCCAACGATATATAATAGTCCATACTTCTTCTCCAACCACGCTGCCAAGGCTATGCCTAACTTGAGATTTCTCAAGTTAGGCGCAAAACTTAAATAAGCATGCATAAGGATTAGGCCTCCATCAAGTTAGACGCAGCCCATGGCCAAGTTAGGTGCAGGCATCAAGCCTAACATGCCCTTCCTCACTTCATTCACACCAAGTAAGGTGCAGCCCATCACCAAGTTAGGCGTGGATCCTGCGAAGCAAGTGGTCCCCACCCATCAATTGAAGACGTGCTGATTGTTATAATTAATTCTGATTTAAGCTTTAATTTTTATTTTTTAAAAATAGGAAAAGATATTATTTAGTTTTAAAAATTATAATTTAAATTAATTAGGGTTAGATATAAAAGAGAATTGGAATTATTCCACCGGGGATTCCATTCCAGACTACCAAAATACATTTTATCAGAATCCTTATTTTTCTCTCTGAACCAAGAGCAACTAAACCTCTACTGTTAAGGTTAGGAGCTCTGTCTATTGTATGGATTGATAATATTATTTTCTATTTTAATTCATGTTTTGATTTATATTTCAAGAATTATTTTCGTTCTTTATTTTATGAATTTGGGTGGAACGGAAGTATGACCCTCTTTCTAATTGAGTTTTTGTATAACTTGGAAAAACTCTTTACTTGAACAACAGTTTGAAAACAATTTCTCTTAAATTTCTAGTTTATCTTTATTTAATGGGATACATGACATATAATCCTTTTATATTTGGGTAATTAGGATTTCTGTGGCATATAACTAGAATTGAACTTCACCCCCTAATTGGAATTAATTGACCAAGGAATTGGCTGTTGATGAATTTTAGAGGAGAATAGAAAGGTCTAAGGAATTAGGGTCTAGTCACATACAGTTGCCATGAATTAAATCTTACATGATTAAAATAAATAAATAAGAAAATTCAATTCGGAAAATAGATAACTCTAAAGCCTTAACTGTTTCTCCATACTTTATTCCCAACTTATTTACTTGCCTTTCTTTAATATTCTTGCTATTGTTTAATGTCTTTGAACTCTCAATCACTATTTTCTGTTTGCCTAACTAAGTAAATTAATCAACCAGTGTAGCTTAATCCATCAATCCTCGTGGGATCGACCCTCACTCACCTGAGGTATTACTTGGTACGACCCAGTGCACTTGCCAGTTAGTTTGTGGGTTATAAATACCGCACCAAGTTTTTGGCGCCGTTGCCGGGGATTGATTGTGATTGACAACTACTCATTGTTTGATTTCTTAGATTAGATAATTTTTCTATTAATTAATTTTATTTTATTATTATTATTAATTTTTGTTTCTTTATTTGTTTATTTTTATTCCCGTAATTTTTTTTCTTTTCTTCATTCTTTCTTTCTTTCATTCGTACCACCCACCCCGTTTCCTTTTTTTATTTTATTTTACCTTCGTTTTCTTTTAAAAATTTTTTATTTCACTTTTGTTTTGTTTATTTCATTATTTTGTTTTATTTTATTTGTTTTATTTAATCCATTTTTTATTTCTTTTCAAACCTTCTGTCGTTCTTTTTTTTTATTTACTTTATTTTATTTTATTTTCGTTTTCTTTCTTTATATATTCATTTTTTTATTTTTTATTTTATTAGTGTTATTTAAATTTTAGCTTTGACTCTTGAATTTTTGCTCAATTATTTTTTTATTTTCTGAAATTAAGTTTGGTGTAGCCTAGAAATTTTATTTTATTTTATCTATTTATATTTAAAAAAAAAACTATTTCGAAGGTTTTAAAATTTTTTTTATTTAGTTACTTTATTTTATCTCTTTACACAGGTTACCTCACTCAGAATTCTCTGCACTCTGACGTAGAGAGTTCCATCTTTTCTTGTCTTCTGTTTGTTTATGCGCAGGAACAGAGGCAAGGAACATCTCTTAGACTTTGATCCTGAACCTGAAAGAACTTTTAGGCGGTGTTTGCAATAAGCAAGACTTTACAAGGCTGCAGAATCCACTATGGATCATAATAATGCTGTTAATGCCATTGTGGCAAATTCTAATGAGAATGAGCAACAAAGGAGAGTGCTTGGCTCTTACTCTGCTCCTACTGCAAATCTTTATGGAAAAAGCACTGTGGTGCCTCCTATAGCTGCGAACAACTTTGAGTTGAAGCCACAATTGGTCACCTTGGTGCAACAAAACTGCCAGTATCATGGTCTTCCCCACGAAGACCCAAATTAATTTATTTCTAATTTTCTACAGATTTGTGATACTGTAAAGACAAATGGAGTGAATCCAGAGGTGTACAAACTCATGCTCTTCCCGTTTGCTCTGAGAGATGGAGCAAAGCTATGGCTAGATTCCCAACACAAGGAGAGTTTGGATACTTGGGGCAAGGTTGTTACTGAGTTTCTTACTAAATTGTTCCCACCAAAGAAGTTGACTAAGCTTAGGGTGGAGGTTCAGACCTTCAGGCAGAAGGATGGTAAAACTCTCTATGAAGCTTGGAAGAGGTACAAGCTACTGACTAGGCAATACTCTCCGGACATGTTCTCCAAATGGACCCAACTAGATATCTTTTATGAAGATTTGGGTGAAATGTCCAAGATGTGTTTAGATAATTCTGCAGGTGATTCATTGCACAAGAAGAAGACACCGGAGGAGACTATTGAGCTTATTGAATTGGTTGCTAGCAACCAATATTTATACTAATCTAATAGGAATTCTGTAAACTCTAAGGCCCCTCAGAAGAGGTGTGTTAGAAATGGAAGCTGTTAATGCTATTTTTGCTCAGAACAAGCTTATATCTCAGCAGATCAATTTACTTACTCAGCAGATGGGTGGCATGCAAGTCTCAGCTATCAACACCCAAAATCCACTTCAAGAGATCTCTTATGACATGACAGGTAATTTTGTGCAAAATAATAATTATGATTATGCTCAATCTTCTTCTGAACAGGTCAATTACATGGGGAGTGCTCCTAGAAATCCCAATAATGATCCCTATTCTCAGACCTACAATCAAGGGTGGAGAAATCACCTAAATTTTGGGTGGAGAGAGAAACCTCAGAGACCTCAGAATTTCAACAATAATTCTCAGGGCGGCTTCCAACAGAACAATCACAACAACCGCCAATTTCAATCTCATCAACAACAACCACCTCCGCAGGCAAATTCTAAATCCCAAGAAGATTCTAATTGGGAGATGATGAGGAGTTTTGTGCAGGAAACCAGAGTATCAATCAAGAATTTGGAGATTCAGATGGGCCAAATAGCCACAAGAGTTAATGAAATTGATCAGAGGACCACTAATAGCCTTCTTGGTAACACAATTCTAAATCCAAGAGAGAAATGCTAGGCCATCACCTTGATAAGAGAACAAGTGGCAAGTATTAAAGCACAAGTTAATAAGGAGCCAGTTGAAAAAGAAGATTACAAGGTTATTCAATTGAGAAGTGGTAAGGTAGCTGGCTCTGAGACCAAGGTCAATGGAGAGTTAGTTGAAAAGGAAGCTACAGAAGAGAAGAAGAAAGAAGTAGAGCACGTCCCTCCAAAGCGTGCAGACAACCCATTCCCAGACTCTCTTGACACTTATCCTACATTACCAAAGGCTCCTGAGTACAAGCCTAAAATGCCATATCCTCAGAGACTTCAAAAGGAGACCAAGGACAAGCAGTTTTCAAAGTTCTTAGAAGTCTTCAGAAAGTTGCAAATCAATATTCCTTTTGCTGAGGTTTTGGAACAAATGCCTCTCTATGTCAAGTTCATGAAAGAGCTGTTGTCAAAGAAGAAGCCTTTAAAGAGAGATGAGACAGTGGTCCTGACTAAAGAATGCAGTGCCATCATTCAGAATAACTTGCCAAGGAAGATGCCGGATCCAGGGAGCTTCCAAATTCCATGCACCATTGGGAGCACAACCTTTGAGAAAGCCCTATGTGATCTAGGGGCAAGCATAAATCTAATGCCCTTATCTGTGATGAAAAAGTTGCAAATCCAAGAGTCACAACCCACAAAGATAGCATTACAGATGGCAGACAAATCTATGAAGCCTGCACACGGATTAGTGGAGAATATCTTGGTCAAAGTGGGTAAGTTCTTCCTCCCAGCAGATTTTGTGATTCTTGACACATGGGAGGATGAGAATGCCTCTATAATTCTAGGAAGACCATTCCTAGCCACTAGGAGAGCTCTAATTGATGTAGAAGTGGGTGAACTAGTGCTTAGAGTGCATAATGAGCAACTGGTCTTTCATGTCTTCAAAGATATACATTCAACAGGTGAAGAAGAGAGCTGCATACAGACTGAGCTTATTGATCCAAACCTTCAACAATCCCCTGATGACGGACAACAGAATCTGCAACTCAACCCTCCTTTGGTGACAATCAATAAAATTCCTCCTGACATCAAACCTAAGTTTGGTGTTGGGAATGCATCATCCACCAAGGAGGAGGTTCCCAAAAAGAAGAAAATACCCAGGGGATGGAGAAACAAAAAGATCCACACTGAAGGTTTCTCCCCATGAATGAAGGTGCTGTTGACTAAAAATCCAGTGTGGATTTATACAGTAAACAGAATCCTCTCTCTGGAGCAAATTGAGCTAATTTATGGAGACACAGGAAAGAAGTTTAAAGTAAGGGGTGAAGAGCTGAGCCCCTATGATCCTCCTCCTTAGAGGAGCTGACCGTCAAGCTAGTGACGTTAAAGAAGCGCTTATCGGGAAGCAACCCGATAATTTCGTATCCTTAGTTATTTTTTGAAGTAGTAGTTTTCTTAATTATTTGATTTTTATTGAGTTTTTACTATTTTTCTAATCATGCAGCTATTTTATCACAGGAACCGAACACTTCAGACGAAAAAAAATTCAAAAAAAAAAAAATTGAGGTTGGCGCTAAACTTGGTGTGCACCAAGTTCAGTGTGGAGCAAGTGTAGAACACGCAAAGGAGATGACGCTGGACTTCATTTGGTTCAAGTTCAGCGTGGATCACGCTACTTTAGCCTCCCATCACGCATATCCTTCCCATATCCCACCAAATCACAACAAATCCTCACCTTCCCAACATATTTCCCCTGCACCGTTCCTATTCCTCAACCACTAAAGCTTGTCCTTTTCCCAACCCATTGACCAACCCTTCTTCAAAACCAAACCGTGACTCCCTTCACCACTTCTCCATTTATACTTGCCAGCTTATATATATATATGATTCCCCATCCTATCATTCCCTAATCAAAACTCCACCCCTGCATATATTCCTCTTCCCCCCTCTTATATATATATATATATATATATATATATATATATATATAATATTATATTAATTATTTTTACTTCTCTTGCTCTTTTATCTTTTTATTTTTCTTTCATTACACTATTTGTTTTTGTTTTCAGTTCTTCTTTGCTTGAGGATAAGCAAACCTTATATTTGGTGTTGACGCTTCGCTTATGAGTTTTCTGTTTATTTTTAATGGCACCAAAGGGAGGCGAATCATCTTCACGAAGGAACACAACCTGAAGAATAAAACAACCGCTAGGATAACTAAGGTGGTTGAGTTCCTTTCATTTTTTATTCCTTCCCACTTTTACTTTGTTATGTTCTGGTTTTCTGCTATTTTGCTTTGTTTATTGCATGATCCTTTATTAGTTAGATTCTTAGGTTCTAGTTTAGTTTTCTGTTAATTTGCTTTAATTCTGAAAGGTGCCTCATGTATTACCTACTGAGCTTAAAATCAAAAAAAAAAGAAAAAAAGAAAGAAGAAAACGGGGTGTAATGCATGAGAAATTGAGTTAATTTTAAGAGTAGTCTTATTTACTTAAATGTGGTGGTATTAATTGTAATTCTGAATGAATGATATGAACAGTGCATAGTTAAATTTGAATTAAAGAATGTTGATGTATAAGGAACAGGAATTTAGAGAACTATTATGACTTCTCTGAAATTAATGAAAGTTTAATCCTTGAAGCAAAAGAAACAGCAAAAGAAAAATAAAAGCAAGGTCCAAGGCTCTGAGCATCAATGACTAGGGAGGTCAGATATGATTAAAAGCTCAAAGAGTTGTTTCCCTAGTCACATGCTTGTGGTGTTCTTGTGTCAAGTAATCGTTGAGACAAAATATTTAGTGTCGAGATCAATTGCATTTAACAGAGTATGCCAAAGGCTTTGAGCACCACTGTCTGGGAGTAACTAAAAAAATGTATATATCAGAACTCAAAGAGAGTTTCCAGTTAAGTGCTTATGGTGTTTCTGTGTCAAGTGAAGCTTGAGACAAAACATTTAAAGTCACGGCTAGGCTCAAGGTGCAAAGCACCAAAGAAAAAAAGAATCAAAGAAAAATTGTTGTGTTCAAGGGTTAAATTGAGTTACAAAAGATCAGAGAATTCATAATATTATCCGGATTCTAATTCCGAATGACAGCGACATCCTTCCGATTCAAAGGAGAGTAAGATGGCAAAACTATTCAAGATTGCAATTGTAAACCCCACTTTAGGAAGAGACATGAGCTTAATCAAACTCTCATTCTCATGCAAATTCATATCCTAAGCCTATATTAGTTTTGGTTGTTTGAGGACAAGCAACAATTCAAGTTTGCTGTTGTGATGCGTGAGCATCTTCCCTATCTTTTTCTAGTGAATTTGCATTTCATTTGTTGAGTTTAATCCAGAATTAATTATCTTTTAGCCACTATGGATGTTACTTTGAGTCGTGTGCAATTCTGTTTATTTTAGGTAGCATTTGGCTGGATTTGATGGAGTTTCCGCAGAAAAAGGGAAGAAGGCGAATGATGCTGTCAACCCTAACCTCTCTAAACTCAAACCTGAATAACTCGAGGTACAAAGGTCCAATGAACGTGATTCTAGTGGCATTGGAAAGCTAACTTCCAGAGCTTTCCAACGATATATAATAGTCCATACTTCTTCTCTAACCATGCTGCCAAGGCTGCGCCTAACTTGAGATTTCTCAAGTTAGGTGCAAAACATTAACAAACATGCATAAGGATTAGGCCTCCATCAAGTTAGATGCAGCCCATGGCCAAGTTAGGCGCAGGCATCAAGCCCAACACACCCTTCCTCACTTCATTCACACCAAGTAAGGCGCAACCCTTCACCAAGTTAGGTGTGGATCCTGCGAAGCAAGTGGTCCCCACCCATCAATTGAAGACGTGCTGATTGCTATAATTAATTCTGATTTAAACTTTAATTTTTATTTTTAAAAATAGGAAAAGATATTATTAGTTTTAAAAATTATAATTTAAATTAATTAGGGATAGATATAAAAGGGAATTGGAATTATTCCACAGGGGATTCCATTCTAGACTTCCAAAATATATTTTATCAGAATCCTTATTTTTCTCTCTAAAGCATGAGCAACTAAACCTCTACTGTTAAGGTTAGGAGCTCTGTCTATTGTATGGATTGATAATATTATTTTCTATTTTAATTCATGTTTTGATTTATATTTCAAGAATTATTTTCGTTCTTTATTTTATGAATTTGGGTGGAACGGAATCATGACCCTCTTTCTAATTGAGTTCTTGTATAACTTGGAAAAACTCTTTACTTGAACAACAGCTTGAAAACAATTTCTCTTAAATTTCTAGTTTATCTGAATTTAACGAGAAACGTGACATATAATCATTTTATATTTGGGTAATTAGGATTTCTGTGGCATACAACTAGAATTGAACTTCACCCCCTAATTGGAATTAATTGACCAAGGAATTAGCTGTTGATGAATTTTAGAGGAGAATAGAAAGGTCTAAGAAATTAGGGTCTAGTCATATACAGTTGCCATGAATTAAATCTTACATGATTAAAATAAATAAACAAGAAAAGTCAATCCGAAAAATAGATAACTCTGAAGCCTTAACTGTTTCTCTATACGTTATTCCCAACTTATTTACTTGCTTTTCTTTAATATTCTTGCTATTGTTTAATGTCTTTGAACTCTCAACCACTATTTTCTGTTTGCCTAACTAAGTAAATTAATCAACCAGTGTTGCTTAATCCATCAATCCTCGTGGGATCGACCCTCACTCACCTGAGGTATTACTTGGTACGACCCGGTGCACTTGCTGGTTAGTTTGTGGGTTATAAACACCGCACCATGCAGCACGTGACGCTCTGTAACGCGTATGCGTCGTCCACGTGTACGCGTCGCTTGACAAAAATTCTGGTCACACGTATGCATCATGTCACGCGTACGCGTCGCTCGTCTGCTGCACTGGTCACGCATACGTGTCGCCCATGCGTACGCGTCGCTGCCAGCTTCTCAAAACAACATTTTCTTACGTTTCTTCCACTTTTGCATGCTTTCTTTCTGTCCTCTAAGTCATTCCTGCCCTATAAATCCTTAAAACACTCAGCAAACATATCACGGCATCGGATGGTAATAAGAGGGGATTAAAATTAGCAAATTTAAGGTCAAAGAAATATGTTTTCAATCATAGTACAAAATTAGGAAGGAAAATGTAAAAGATATGAGTTATATGAATAAGTTTGAGAATAATGGATAAAATCTACTAAATTATGCATAAGATAAACCCTAAAAATGGGATTTATCATGGTGCGATGAACGAGAGTGGCACTAGAGGTTCTGCGGGTGTGCTTCACCGCGACCCTGTGAATAAGCACGGTGGCATTGTCACGACGCAAAAAAAGACAACCGGAGCACTAAGCACTAACCTTTGACGAGCAGACGAAGACGATGGCGACCAGAGGGCAGACGAGGACGACGGCGACTAGAGGGCAGATGAAGATGAAAGTGACTAGAGGGCAGACAAAGACGACGACTACCACGACGAAGACTGTAAGACTCTGGATTTTCAAAAAATTTAATAAGAAATTTATTTATGATTTATTATACTTAATTAAGATTATATTTTAAGAAATTTTATATATAAATTAAGCAATTTTTTATTTATGATTTAAAACTTTAGTAATTGAATAATAATGATAAATTTATATGCTTTAAGTTGAATAATTAGATTTTTAACTTTATTTTATGATTATAATGGAAATTGATTTTTATTATCTTTAATTATGGAATTAAAATATTTATTTGGAATTAAATTTTAGGTTGATAACTAAATAGTATTTTTATAGATATTATTATAGGATTAAATTTAGATTTTAATTAATACTCTACCTAAACCCTAATTCCCAAATCAATACCCTAAATCCATAAAGCACACACATAAAATCCTAATCTCCACCACCACTCACCCACCGTCATCTCCTTTCCCCCATATACACGCTAACACAGCAACAGCGATAGAAAAACAAAAGGAAAGAAAAAGAAAGAGAAAAAACGAGATCCGAGAGTAAGGATGCGACGGGGAAGGGAGAAGAAAAAAGGGGGAGACCGCGCCTCCACTGCGTGTCATCACTGCCACGCCGTATCCAACTCACCGCTGTCGAACTCGTCATCGCTGCTGAGGGCCGTCGGAAATAGAACTGCGAAAAGAGAGAGAGAAAGGAAGCCTGAGGAAGCTGGGTTTTTGTCACCGATCTGCTGGAGGCTGATAGAGAGAGTGCTCACGAGAGGAAGCTACCGTCGCTGGGTTGCCATGGATGATCTCCCATGGCCACCGCCGGCAAGCTTCAAAGAGAGAGAAGCTTGAGGAGAGAGAGAAATTAGTGGAGTATGTTTCTATTCATGCGGCTGTGCCTTTACCACCGCAGATCTGTCATCATCTCCACTGCCTTCACCGCCGCTGATGTCGTCCTCTGCCACTGTGAGCCTCTTCTCCTGCCATTCTAGGGGCTATGCTTCGTCACTGTTTTGTCACCGTTGAGCCGCTTTACTGCTACTTGGTTCAGTTTCTTAAATAGTTGCAGTAAGCTTTTCGTTCCAAAAAGTTCTTTTGTCGTTGTTCTATTATCATAGCTGAGGTTTTGGCGACATTAATTGCTATAAGATTGAGTTTCGATTATTATATATTGCGATTAGAGTTGTGTGGTTGCTGAGGAAGTGGTTTGGAATTGAATAGTGTACAGTTATTGATAAGCAGTTGATTTGTAAAGTTATTTGGTTGAATATTATGAAAAGTGATTTCTCTTGGTTTTGGAATGAATTTGATAATAAAAATGATCGGCATTAAAAATGATTTAATTTTGGAAGCGGTTTGATTTTATAAGTGATTTAAGATTAGAGCTGGTTTAAGTTTGAAAAAGATTTATTAATGGAATTAGTACAATTTTGAAAATGATTGGTACTAGAATTGGTTGGATTTTTGAAGATATTTAAGATTTTGAAATTGTTTGGTTGGGACCTATGAAGGGTGGCAAAGTCCGAATTTTAGAGGAAATACTGCCAAAATATTTTTAAAAATTGAAGCTTTCGTTTGGAAAGTGGTTATTTAGAAAGATTTGTTTTTAAGGATTATATGATTTGATTTTGAGTCATTATAAAAAAAGAGTATTACGTTTGAGTTTGATTTATATAGAAAAGAATGAATTATATTTTAAGTTTGAATTATGGATGAACCGAATGTGAGAAATGATGATGATTGAATGAGAATGATGACTGATGAGATTATGATTTCAAAGTATGATTTTGAATGAAATTGAATGATAATGAGAATGGGTTTGAAAATAAATTTGTAAGTGAATGAGATATGTGACTCCGGGTAAGAGGCAGTGGTGTTGTCCACTTGCTCCGGAAAAGAGATGAGGAAGAAGAATGATGAAAACTAAGCTTGAATTATGAAATTGAATGAATATGAACGAGGCATGATTGTGGTTGATTAATGATAAGTATGTTTGTATTTGCTCTTTGGTTGTAAGGGTGACAGGGCACCTATCCCCTCTAATGGTGACAGGGCACATAATCCCTCTAATGGTGACATGGCACATGATCCCTCTAATGGTGACAGGGCACGTATTCCCTCTAATGATATTAATGTGCACCAGAAAGACAGTGTCCGTATTAGCTACCAAACATGTTGGGTTCGGCTATATAACTGACAAATGAGCTTATTAGCCATAGGACAAACATGCCTCATATGCATTTGTATGCATTGATTGGGTTTAAATTTGTTTTGGTTTTCCTAACTGCTTAACTGATATTAACCGCTATCTGAGCTACTTGATGTAATTGCTATCTATACATGTATTTTTCTTGTCTGTTTTGCCTATGTTTGTTTTGGTGTGGCACTTTGAGATTGAGTTTTGATATTGAATTAATGATAGTGTTGATTGAATTGCTTGGGCCAGAGGCCGTGATTGGTTCCTGATTTAAGATTTAGTAAAGTATGGAATATCAAGTTGGTTCAACATAGACTTAATGAACCTATGTTTGGAACTGCTTGGTCATTCATACAGTCTAGGAAACTTTTAAAAAAAAATTTATATGAAAAGAAAGTTTTAGATTTCTGGATAATTAACTGATTTTTTTAAGAAGAATTTGAATTTTTGGGTGATTAAACCATTGGTTTTCAAAAGATTCATAAGACAACGATAATCACTGAGCATGAAAACAGTTTTCTTATTAAATATCTTGTTATGACAATTCTGAAAACTCCATGGTGAGACCGTGTGGTTAGATTTTCACCTCCCTACAACTTTATCTGTTCAGGAAATGGAAGAAGAAGCTTACGAAGAGTTTTATTACGTTTTGCTTATACGATGTATTAGTTTAGATGTTTATTTTTCCCTCGCCATTAACATTATATTGTTGTAAGAAGGATGGGAATCCTGCCTTGTAATGAAATGCATGTATGTATATTTATAAGTTCCTTATATAAGAAGTCTTGCATATAAATATATGTTTGTTTATTTCAAGATAAAGTAGTTTTTTGGTATTCAAAGAATATGGTTTTGAGTCAAAGGCTCCTATTTTATTATTAAGTATATGAAGTAGTTGTAATACTTCTTACTATCAGAGTGGCACAGCCGATTCTGCTAGTGAGGGTGTTACAAAGACAACGGAGGTGGTGAAGGCTATGGCTGCTGTATGAACCTTTGGAGTTTGGAGGCTAAGATTGCTTTCTAATTCAAGAAGGGGCTGGGGTTCACGCGATCACATGAAGTTGAAGAGTGAAGGAGGCTTTTCTTCTTTTTTTTTTTGGAATGCTATGAAACGGCGTCGTTTTCTTTGAACCGGCCTATTCTGGTTCCTATTCGACTTGTTGGTTCCTGGTCGGTTCAATGATTCATTTTTCGGTTTTTGTCTGAATGGTTTTAGCCTGTGAGCTAAACTGTTAATGTTGCCAGCTCACGGCCGAATCGGTTTGACTGACCAGTCCAGTCTATAACACCCTAACTTTTAGTATCTCATAATCGCACTAAAAGTTCAGGTGTCACCTACCTCTACTATTTAGATTTCATACTATATTTATTTGATATTGAGCCTTCATGAATATAAACCAAATTTTTAACTATAAAAATGAAAAGTCTTTTTCTTAAAACCACGTAAACACATAAGTATATCACATAATATAATACATATATATCGTTATTCATTCTATCCTCAAAATACATGTCTTGCCCCTCTAAAACTCAAAATAACAAATGACGAGGGGTAAAATCTCAACTAAACAAACAACAGAAAATACAACACATATAAGTAAAGCTTTATAGATCAGTTGCAGCTTCGTGCCAAAACTTCTTGAACTTGTCACTGAAAAGAAAATCTATAGGAGGGTAAGAACATCGTCCTCACAGGTTCTCAGCAGGGAAGGTGATGAGCGGATAATTTATACGCTTTTTGACATTGTTTTTAGTATGTTTCTAGTAGGATCTAGTTACTTTTAGGGATGTTCTTAATATATTTTGTGTTAAATTCACATTTCTGGACTTTACTATGAGTTTGTGTGTTTTTCTGTGATTTCAGGTATTTTCTGGCTGAAATTGAGGGACTTGAGCAGAAATCAGATTCAGAGGTTGAAAAAGGACTGCTGATGCTGTTGGATTCTGACCTCCCTGCACTCAAAGTGGATTTTCTGGAGCTACAGAACTCAAAATGGCGCGTTTCCAATTGCGTTGGAAAGTAGACATCCAGGGCTTTCCAGCAATATATAATAGTCTATACTTTGGCCAAGAATAGATGACGTAAACTGGCATTCAACGCCAGCCTTCTGCCCAAATCTGGCGTCCAGCGCCAGAAAAGGATCCAAAACCAGAGTTGAACGCCCAAACTGGCACAGAAACTGGCGTTCAACTCCACAAATGGCCTCTGCACGTGCTACACTTAAGCTCAGCCCAAACACACACCAAGTGGGCCCCGGAAGTGGATTTATGCATCAATTACTTACTCATGTAAACCCTAGTGACTAGTTTATTATAAATAGGACCTCTTACTATTGTATTTGACATCCTGGATTGTATTTTGATCCTGTGATCACGTTTTAGGGGGCTGGCCATCTCGGCCATGCCTGGACCTTTCACTTATGTATTTTCAATGGTAGAGTTTCTACACTCCATAGATTAAGGTGTGGAGCTCTGCTGTTCCTCAAAGATTAATGCAAAGTACTACTGTTTTCTATTCAATTCTTCTTATTTCGCTTCTAAGATATCCATTCGCACCCAAGAACGTGATGAAGGTGATGATTATGTGTGACGCTCATCATCCTTCTCCCTTATGAACGCGTGCCTGACAAACACTTCCGTTCTACATGAATTAAGCTAGAATGAATATCTCTTAGATCTCCTAACCAGAATCTTCGTGGCGTAAGCTAGAATGATGGCGGCATTCAAGAGAATCCGGAAGGTCTAAACCTTGTCTGTGGTATTCCGAGTAGGATTCAATGACTGAATGACTGTGACGAGCTTCAAACTCGCGAGTGCTGGGCGTTAGTGACAGACGCAAAAGGAGGGTGAATCCTATTCCAGCATGATCGGGAACCGACAGATGAATAGCCGTGCCGTGACAGGGTGCGTGAGCATATTATTCACTGAGAGGAGGGGATGTAGCCACTGACAACGGTGATGCCCTTGCATAAAGCCAGCCATGGAAAGGAGTAAGACGGATTGGATGAAGATAGCAGGAAAGCAGAGGTTCAGAGGAACGAAAGCATCTCCATTCGCTTATCTGAAATTTCTACCAATGATTTACATAAGTATTTCTATCCCTATTCTATTATTAAATTTCGAAAACTCCATTATCACTTTATATTTGCCTGACTGAGATTTGCAAGGTGACCATAGCTTGCTTCATACCAACAATCTCCGTGGGATTCGACCCTTACTCACGTAAGGTATTACTTGGACGACCCAGTGCACTTGCTGGTTAGTTGTATCGAAGTTGTGACAATTATGTATTGAGATCAGAGCACCAAGTTGCTCACGTTGCTGGGGATTGTTTGAGTCTGGACATCACAATTTCGTGCACCAGAAGGAAATACCATTAAAGCAAAGAGATACTTGCAAATAGAACTAATTTCATTATAAAACAATTTATCCTTGAAATAACCTTTTGGAAAAGTTTTGTGGAAAAACTTACTTTGAAAAGTCATAAAGAAACTCCTTTAGTTTACAAATTAGTAAGGAGAATAGTTTAAAGAAATGCAAAGGCTCAAGGACGTACCTAAGGGCTTCCTACCCAACTCACATCACTCATTCCTATCCAACTAATACATAAATTAGAGTAATAAAGCAACACCTAGTCCACCCTACCTAAACCTCTATCATCACATATAAAAAAGAACCCTCATCGTTACCACCACCAGCATGAAAGAGATTTTTCAGCTGTCAAACACAGACAAAACAATGCATAGCATACACAAATAGAGAGTACAAATAGAGCAATTAAATCAAATAGCAGATAGATGCAATTAATCAATTAGGCAAACCAAGAACAAGATTCACACCAAACAATACACACAAATGCAAATGATGCATGCCTGCCCTATGGCTAATGAGCTCATCTATCGGTTATACAGCTAAACCTGACATGTCCGGTAGCTAACCTTAGACAGTCCATGTGTGTGCGCATCCCCAAGCTCAAAACTCATATCCATATATCAAATGCATTGGGGGAACATCCAGAAAGGTATAAGTGTCCGGCCATATCTTGTGATGGAGGGTCAACATAATCTCAAATCTCAATTTGGAGCAAGTGGAGCTGACCTACTGCATCTACCCAGGGAAATTTGTGACTCAGATAATTTCTCATATCACATGTCATTCTCAACCAGGAGCAAGTGGGGGCTAACCACTGCATCTATCCTGGGAGACTCAAACCATAACTCGGAGCAAGTGGTACAATGCCACTGCATCTACCCAGGCAGATATATATATCAATCAGAATCAATCTCATTATCAATCTCGTTATCAATCTCATTCTCAATCTCATTATCAATCTTATTCTCAATCTCATATTCAATAGTATTTAAACTCGCTCATTATCATCTTTCATCATCATAGTTAATTACCATTCATCATTACAATCATCCTCATCATACATTACTTCAAATTTTATTCATTTTCCTCTAGTTCACTAACTGAACCTTTTAGGTTTCATTCTTAATTTTTCTATCCTTAATTGCACTGGCTCTAGACTTGTATTAGGGTTTATAAAGGTTTAGAAGGTCCGAGGAATGGTTGAGAGATTAAAAATTCACTTTTCAAAAAAACAGGGTGGTCGCGCAGATGCTTGTGTACGCATGAGTGTAAATTTGACAAAGTCGCGTACGCGGACTACCTTTGCATACGTGGAAGGTTTGGGAAGTGGGACTTGCTCGCGTACGCAGAACTTGCGTCGCGTACGCATGTGCGTAAATGATGAGCGGATATTTTATACGCTTTTTGGGGTTAATTTCATATAGTTTTGAGTATGTTTTAGTTAGTTTTTAGTCTATTTTCATTAGTTTTGAGGAAAAATTCATATTTCTGGACTTTACTATGAGTTGTGTGTTTTTCTGTAATTTCAGGTATTTTTCTGGCTGAAATTGAGGGAGCTGAGCAAAAATCTGATTCAGGCTGAAAAAGGACTGCTGATGCTGTTGGATTCTGACCTCCCTGCACTCAAAGTGGATTTTCTGGAGCTATAGAACTCGAAATGGCATGCTTCTAATTGCGTTGGAAAGTAGACATCCAGGGCTTTCCAGCAATATATAATAGTCCATACTTTGCACAAGGATAGACGATGTAAACTGGCGTTCAACGCCAGTTCTCTGCCCAATTCTGGCGTCCAGCGCCAGAAAAGGATCAAAAGCTGGAGTTGAACGCCCAAACTGGCACAAAAACTGGCGTTCAACTCCACAAATGGCCTCTGCACGTGACTCACTTAAATCTCAGCCCCAGCACACACCAAGTGGGCCCCAGAAGTGGATCTCTGCATCATCCATCATAGTCTACTCAATTTTTGTAAACCTAGGCTACTAGTTTAGTATTTAAACAACTTTTAGAAGACTTATTTCGTATCTCATGACATTTTAGATCAAAACTTTATATTCTCTGATGGCATGAGTCTCTAAACCCCATTGTTGGAGGTGAGGAGCTCTGCTGTGTCTCGATGAATTAATGCAAGTATTTCTGTTTTCCATTCAAACACACTTGTTCCTATCTAAGATGTTCATTCACGCTTAACTATGATGAAGGTGATGATCCGTGACATTCATCACCTTCCTCAAACCATGAACGTGTGCCTGACAACCACCTCCGTTCTATATCCGATTGAATGAGTATCTCTTAGATCTCTTAATCAGAATCTTCGTGGTATAAGCTAGAACTGATGGCGGCATTCATAAGAATCCGGAAAGTCTAAACCTTGTATGTGGTATTCCGAGTAGGATTCAAGGATTGAATGACTGTGACGAGCTTCAAACTCCTGAAGGCTGGGCGTTAGTGACAGACGCAAAAGGATAGTAAATCCTATTCCAACCGGATCGAGAACCAACCGGTGATTAGCCGTGCTGTGACAGAGCGCGTGAGCGTAGTTTTCACTGGAAGGATGGAAGGTAGCCATTGACAACGGTGATCCACCAACACACAGCTTGCCATAGGAGGACGTGCGTGCGTGAATTAGAAGACAGAGGAAAGCAGAGATTCAGAAGACAAAGCATCTCCAAAACTCCAACATATCCTCCATTACTGCATAACAAGTAACCTTTAATCCATGCTCTCTTGTTTATTTGAAATTCAACTGATAAACATAATTGACTTCCTGACTAAGATTTACAAGATAACCATAGATTGCTTCAAACCAACAATCTCCGTGGGATTCGACCCTTACTCACGTAAGGTATTACTTGGACGACCCAGTGCACTTGCTGGTTAGTGGTACGAGTTGTGAAAAGTGTGATTCACAATTTGTGCACCAAGTTTTTGGCGCCGTTGCCGGGGATTGTTCGTGTTTGGACAACTGACGGTTTATTTTGTTGCTTAGATTAGGAAAATTTTTCTTTTTTTTTGGTTTAGAATCTCTTATTATTGTTCTTGGTTAAAAATATCCTTCTTTAAAACAAGTGTTACATTTACTGCCCAATTGGCTAAAGCGTTAGTCTAAGCCCGTGGCAGTTTGGTACACTCTTTTTAAAATCTTTTTCAAAAATAATTTTTCTATTAAATCCTGTGCCAAACTTTAAGTTTGGTGTTTTCTTGTTGATTTTTCTGTGTTTTTCGAAAATTTATTTTGGTTTTCTAAAAATTTTAAGTTTGGTGTTCTTTCTTCGTGTTCTTGAGTTTTCCTTGTGACTTGATCTTAAAATTTTTAAGTTTAGTGTTCCTTGGTGTTTTCCCTCCAAAATTTTCGAAAATAGGGAGCATTAAATCTAAAACTTTTAAATCTTGTGCTATCTTATTGTTTTTCTCTTTCCTCTTAAAAATCAAAAATATCATTTCTCTCTATTTTAAAAACATATTTTCGAAATATATTTCTAAAATTTAGATTTTTATTTCAAAATTTAAAACTTTTTTTTTCAAAATCATCATATCCTTTTCAAAATTTCCTAACCACTTTCTCTCTCCTCAGTTTTTCGAAAATCTTCACCCAATTTTTATTTATTTTATTTCAATTTATTTCATTTTGAAATAAATATATAAATAAATAAATAAAAATATTTTTTCTATTTTACATCATCTCCCTTTCTCCATCATGGACCTAAGCGGAAATGAACAGTCCAGGAGGACTCTGGGGTCATATTCTAACCCCTCTACTGCTTCATATGGGAGTAGCATCTGCATACCCTCCATTGGAGTCAGTAGCTTTGAGTTGAATCCTCAGCTCATTATCATGGTGCAGCAAAATTGCCAGTATTCCGGTCTTCCACAGGAAGAACCCACAGAGTTTCTGGCACAGTTTCTACAGATTGCTGACACAGTACATGATAAAGAAATAGATCAGGATGTCTACAGACTATTACTGTTTCCATTTGCTGTAAAAGATCAAGCTAAGAGGTGGTTGAATAACCAACCTAAGGCCAGCATAAGGACATGGAAACAGCTGACAGAAAAGTTCCTGAATCAATATTTCCCTCCAAAAAGGATGACACAGCTAAGGCTGGACATCCAAGGCTTTAAACAAGGAGATAATGAATCTCTTTATGATGCCTGGGAGAGATACAGAGAGATGCTACGAAAATGCCCCTCTGAAATGTTTTCAGAGTGGGTTCAGTTAGACATCTTCTATTATGGGCTTGCAGAAGGAGCTCAGATGTCTCTAGATTACTCAGCTGGTGGATCCATCCACATGAGAAAGACAATTGAAGAGGCTCAAGAGCTCATTGGTACAGTTGCCAGGAATCAGCATCTGTACCTAAGCAACAACCCTTCCATGAATGAAGAGGTTAAAATAGTAACTGCTGAACTCAGCCCTGTAAAACAAGTTGCTGAATTCAATCAGCAATTGGACTTTCTCACAAAGCAGTTAGCCGAATTTAAAGACAGGCTACAAGAGACAAGGATGGCTAATATACATATGGATGAACAGTTTAAGCAAACAAAGCAGCAGCTGTCAAGGCAAATAGCAGAAGAATGCCAAGCAGTTCAACTAAGAAGTGGGAAAATATTAAATACCCCACCTCAAGGCAGCAAAAAGCTAAGAAATGAGCAAACCACCCAAAATTCACCTGAGGACAGTAAGAGCCCAGGGAAAAATAATTCTGGCGCTAAAGCGCCAGAAAATTGGTGGAAGGCTGGCGCTGAACGCCCAGACCATGGCCAAAACTGGCGTTCAACGCCAGAAATACAGCAGGACTGGCGTTCAACGCCAGAAATGGGCAAGGATCTGGCGTTGAACGCCCAAAATGGGCATGATCTAGCGCTGAACGCCCAAAATGGGCACAATTTTGGCGTTCAGACGCCAGAAGCAGACAAGGAGCTGGCGTCCAGCTTCACTCCATCTTCTAACTCTGGCACTCAAGTGCCAGTGAGGGATCAGACACACACAAATGCTGATAACAACCCCTCTAAAAAGGCTTCTTCAACCACTTCTGTAGGCAATAAACCTGCAGCAACTAAGGTTGAAGAATATAAAGCCAAGATACCTTATCCTCAAAAACTCCGGAAGGAGGAGTAGGATAAGCAATTTGCTCGCTTTGCAGATTATCTCAGGACTCTTGAAATAAAGATTCCATTTGCAGAAGCACTTGAGCAAATACCTTCTTATGCCAAGTTCATGAAAGAGATCTTGAGTCATAAAAAGGATTGGAGAGAAACAGAAAGAGTTCTCCTCACTGAAGAATGCAGTGCAGTCATTCTGAAGAGCTTTCCTGAAAAGCTTAAAGACCCTGGGAGCTTTCTGATACCATGCATATTAGAAGATAATTGCACCAAGACAGCTTTATGCGATCTTGGGGCAAGCATCAACCTAATACCTGCATCCACTATCAGGAAGCTTGGCTTAACTGATGAAGTTAAATCAACCCGGATATGTCTCCAACTTGCTGATGGTTCCACTAAATACCCATCAGGCGTGATTGAGGACATGATTGTCAGAGTTGGGCCATTCGCCTTTTCCACTTACTTTGTTGTGCTAGAAATGGAGGAGCACAAGAGTGCTACTCTCATTCTAGGAAGACCCTTCCTAGCAACTGGACGATCCCTCATTGACGTCTAACAGGGGGAAATAACCCTGAGATTCAATGATGATGAGTTCAAGTTGAACGCTGTCAAAGCCATGCAGCATCCAGACACATCAACAGACTGCATGAAAGTTGATCTTATTGACTCTTTGGTAGAAGAGATCAACATGGTTGAGAGTCTCGAATCAGAGTTGGAAGACATCTTTAAAGATGTTCAGCCTGATTTGGAGGATTCAGGGGACATGAAAGAGCCTCTGAACTTTCTTCTGAGAGAGGAAAAACCTCCTAAACCCGAGCTCAAGCCATTACCACCATCCTTGAAATATGCATTTCTGGGAGAAGGTGACACTTTTCCAGTGATCATAAGCTCTGCTTTAAATTCACAGGAAGAGGAGGCACTTATTCAAGTGCTAAGGACACACAAGACAGCTCTTGGGTGGTCCATAGGTGACCTTAAGGGCATAAGCCCAGCTAGATGCATGCACAAAATCTTATTGGAGGATAATGCCAAACCAGTGGTGTAACCACAGAGGCGGCTAAATCCAGCCATGAAAGAAGTGGTGCAGAAAGAGGTCACCAAATTACTGGAGGCTGGGATTATTTATTCTATTTCTGATAGCCCCTGGGTGAGCCCTGTTCAAGTCGTCCCAAAAAAGGGAGGCATGACAGTAATTCATAATGAAAAAAATGAACTGGTTCCTACAAGAACAGTTACAGGGTGGCACATGTGTATTGACTACAGAAGGCTCAATACAGCCACCAGAAAAGATCATTTTCCTTTACCATTCATAGACCAGATGCTAGAAAGACTAGCAGGTCATGATTATTACTGCTTTTTGGATGGCTACTCAGGCTATAACCAGATTGCAGTAGATCCCCAGGATCAAGAGAAAACAGCATTCACATGTCCATCCAGAGTGTTTGCTTATAGAAGGATGCCATTTGGGCTATGTAATGCGCCTGCAACCTTCCAGAGATGCATGCTCTCTATTTTCTCTGACATGGTGGAAAAATTTCTGGAAGTCTTCATGGATGACTTCTCAGTATATGGAGACTCATTCAGCTCCTGTCTTGATCACCTGAAACTTGTTCTGAAAAGATGCCAAGAGACCAACCTAGTTTTAAACTGGGAAAAGTGTCACTTCATGGTGACTGAAGGAATTGTTCTTGGGCATAAGATCTCAAACAAGGGAATAGAGGTGGATCAAGTAAAAATAGAGATAATTGAAAAATTACCACCACCTGCCAATGTTAAGGCAATCAGAAGCTTTCTGGGGCATGCAGGATTCTATAGAAGGTTTATAAAGGATTTTTCAAAAATCACAAAACCTCTAAGCAATCTGCTAGCTGCTGACACGCCATTTATGTTTGACACAGAGTGCCTGCAGGCGTTTGAAACGCTAAAAGCTAAGCTGGTCACAGCACCAGTCATTTCTGCACCAGACTGGACATTACCATTTGAGCTAATGTGTGATGCCAGTGATCATGCCATTGGTGCAGTATTGGGACAGAGGCATGACAAGCTTCTGCATGTCATTTATTATGCCAGTCGCGTTCTAAATGATGCCCAGAAAAATTACACAACCACAGAAAAAGAACTACTTGCAGTGGTTTACGCCATTGACAAGTTCAGATCATACTTAGTAGGATCAAAAGTAATTGTGTATACTGACCATGCTGCTCTTAAATATCTACTCACAAAGCAGGATTCAAAACCCAGGCTCATCAGATGGGTATTGCTTCTGCAAGAGTTTGATATAGAAATAAGAGACAGAAAAGGGACAGAGAACCAAGTGGCTGATCATCTGTCCCGGATAGAGCCAGTGGAAGGGATGTCCCTCCCTTCTCTTGAGATCTCTGAGACGTTTCCTGATGAGCATTTATTCGCCATTCAGGAAGCACCATGGTTTGCCGATATTGCAAACTATAAAGCTGCAAGGTTCATACCCAAGGAGTACAACAGGATACAAAAGAAGAAATTAATTACTGATGCAAAGTACTACTTGTGGGATGAACCTTATCTCTTTAAGAGATGTGCAGACGGAATTATCCGTAGGTGTGTGCCTAGAGAAGAAGCACAGAGGATCCTGTGGCATTGCCACGGATCTCAATATGGAGGCCATTTCGGAGGTGAGCGAACAGCCACCAAGGTCCTCCAATGTGGCTTCTATTGGCCCACACTCTATAAAGATTCCCGAGAGTTTGTACGTAATTGTGACAGTTGCCAAAGAGCTGGTAATCTGCCTCATGGTTACGCCATGCCTCAACAAGGAATCTTGGAAATTGAGTTGTTTGACGTATGGGGAATTGACTTCATAGGACCTTTCCCACCATCATACTCAAACACTTATATTCTGGTGGCAGTTGACTATGTATCAAAATGGGTTGATGCTATTGCCACACCCACCAATGATACTAAAACAGTGCTGAAGTTCCTCCAGAAACATATCTTTAGCAGGTTTGGTGTCCCTAGAGTACTAATCAGTGATGGGGGCACTCACTTCTGCAATAAACAGCTTTACTCTGCCATGGTTCGGTATGGAATTCGCCACAAAGTGGCCACTCCATATCATCCACAAACCAATGGGCAAGCTGAAGTCTCTAACAGAGAATTAAAGAGAATCCTGGAACGGACAGTAAATACCCATAGAAAAGATTGGGCACGGAGCCTGGATGATGTTCTGTGGGCTTACAGGACAGCATTCAAGACCCCCATAGGGACATCTCCATACCAACTCGTGTATGGTAAGGCATGTCACCTGCCCGTGGAACTGGAACATAAGGCCTACTGGGCAACCAGATTTCTAAACTTTGATGCCAAATTAGCAGGAGAAAAATAATTGCTCCAGCTAAATGAGCTAGAGGAATTCAGATTCACAGCTTTCGAAAATGCCAAGCTTTATAAAGAAAAATAAAAAAAATGGCATGACAGAAAGCTGTCATCTAGAATCTTTGAACCAGGACAAAAGGTCCTGTTGTTTAACTCTAGACTCAGGCTATTCCCCGGGAAACTGAAATCCCGGTGGAGGGGACCATACGTGATTACAAGTGTGTCACCATATGGTTATGTGGAGCTTCAAGATATTGATTCTGATAAGAAGTTCATTGTCAATGGACAGAGAATCAAGCATTATCTTGAAGGCAACATTGAGCAAGAATGCTCAAGGCTGAAGCTAGATTAAAAGCTCAGCAAGGTCCAGCTAAAGACAATAAAGAAGCGCTTGCTGGGAGGCAACCCAGCCATGGGGCAACAATCCTCTAAGCATTTTGCCCTATTTCTATTTTTATTTTTATTTGTTTATATAGAGTTCATTGATAACAAGGTAAATAATCATTTACAGAAGACCTCGGCACACAAAACAGAGAAAAAGATCTCACTGGCAAGAAAACACCAGTAAAAGTGCATTTTGGGCGTTCAACGCCCAAAATGGGCATCCACTGGGCGCTGAACGCCAGTGATGGTAGTAGCTGGGCGTTCAACGCCAGAAATGGGCACCCACTGGGCGTTGAACGCCAGTAATGGCAGCAGCTAGGCGTTGAACGCCCAGGAGAGCAGCAATTGGGCACTGAACGCCCAAAACAGGCAGTGTTTGGGCGTTCAAACGCCAGGAAGGCAGGGAGGAGCCAAATTCATTTTTTCCACACGTATTTCCATTTTAATTTCAAATTTTATGCTTCAATGCATGATTTTTACATGAACATGTCAAGAACCCTGATTTCTAAAATCCTTAATTTCTAAAAATCCATCCTTCCAAATTCAATCCAACTCTTTTCAAATCTTTTCTGAAAACAAATCTATCTTTTTCACTCTAAAATCTTTTCAACTAATCCATATCTTTTTCAAATCTCCATATTATCTTTTTCAAAATTCAGATTTATCTTTTTCAAAAATCTATCATATCTCTTCAAAATTAAACTATATCTTCTATCTTATCTTTTTCAACTCAATCTTCTTATCTTATCTTTTCCAATTTTTCGAAAACCCACCCCCCCATCCCTTTAAATTTGGGTTCGGCCTCCCTCCTCCTCCATCAACAATTGCACCTAGCTCTCCTTCTATCCCTCTCCTTTCTTTTCTTTTGCTTGAGGACAAGCAAACCTCTAAGTTTGGTGTGTTTATCCGAGATCACTAAGATCATGGCTCCTAAAGGAAAACAACCCACTCCAAGAGGCAAGAAAGAGAGCGTTCCAAAACCACTTTGGAATCAAGGAAACTTCTTATCTAAAGAACATTCAGACCATTATCTTAAAGTAATGGGTCTGAGATCAGTGATCCCGGAAGTTAGATTCGATCTGAAAGAAGATGAATATCCGGAGATCCAGGAGCAAATTCGAATCAGGAACTGGGAAGTCTTAGCTAATCCTGAAACGAAAGTGGGAAGGAACATGGTCCTGGAGTTTTATGCTAATATGTGGCAAACTGACAAGCAAAAACTATCTGGAACTGCATTCTATGAATTTCGGACCATGGTCAGAGGAAAGATTGTTCATACCACCCCTGACAAGATCAGGGAGATCTTAAAGCTACCTCAGCTAAAGGATGATCCAGACTCCTTCAACAGGAGGATGATGAGAGCAGACATTGACCTGGATAAGATTCTAGAGGACATATGTATCCCTGGAGCCAGGTGGACCACCAACACAAAGGGTGTCCCAAATCAACTCAAGAGAGAGGATCTCAAACCAGTCGCCAGAGGATGGCTGGACTTCATTGGGCGTTCTCTGTTGCCCACTAGCAACCGTTCTGAAGTCACAGTTAAAAGAGCAGTGATGATCCATTGCATCATGATGGGGAAGGAAGTGGAGGTTCATCAGCTGATTTCAACTGAACTCTACAAAATTGCTAACAAAAATTCTAAAGAGGCCAGGTTGGCTTATCCAAGCGTGATTTCTCTGCTCTGCAAGGACGCTGGAGTAAGGATGGGAATAACTGAGTATATCCTAATTGAAAAGCCAATCACCAAAGCATCAATGGAAAAACAACAAGCACAAGAGGATCCCATCAAGAAGAGAGCACAGGAATTCCTCCCAGAGATCCCTCAATCTGAATACTGGGAGTATCTTGAGACGTCCGTTACCAAGATACGGGAAGCTATGGAGCAAATAATAAAAGAACAGAAGGAACACAGTCAAATGCTGACCTATATGTTTAAAGAACAAGAGGAGCAGGGGCGTGACTTAAGGGAATTGAAGCGCCAAAAGCCTTCTCTTGTAGGACCAAGCACCCCAAGGATCAGAGGAACCCCCGTTCCCCCAGAATAAAGGTTGTTAATTTCCAATTTCTGCCTTAACTCTGTGACAGTGTCCTTATAGAAGTTTACCTTAGAAGTCATATAGTAGTAATTAGTATCTATTTTGATTTTATCTCCAATTAAGCTATAGTTTATTTTTCTCATCATCAGCAAACATGAATAAAGTAGGAGATCTTTTGAATAAGAGGCAATAAAATTTCGAGTTTTAATAAGAGAAATTCTAATTAGTTAAATGTGGTGGCAATGCTTTCTGTCTTCTGAATGAATGCTTGAACAGTGCATATGTCTTTTGAATTTGTTGTTTAAGACTGTTAAATATGTTGGCTCTTGAAAGAATGATGAACATGAGACATATTATTGATAAATCTGAAAAATCATAAAAATGATTCTTGAAGCAAGAAAAAGCAGCAAAGAACAAAGCTTGCAGAAAAAAAAAAAGAGAAAGAAAAAGAAAAAGCAAGCAGAAAAAGCCAATAACCCTTAAAACCAAAAGGCAAGGGCAAATAAAAGGGATCCCAAGGCTTTGAGCATCAGTGGATAGGAGGGCCTAAAGGAATAAAATCCTGGTCTAAGCGGCTAAACCAAGCTGTCCCTAACCATGTGCTTGTGGCGTGAAGGTGTCAAGTGAAAACTTGAGACTGAGCGGTTAAAGTCAAGATCCAAAAGCTAAAAGAAGAGTGTGCTTAAGAACTCTGGACACCTCTAATTGGGGACTTTAGCAAAGCTGAGTCACAATCTGAAAAAGGTTCACCCAATTATGTGTCTGTGGCATTTATGTATCTGGTGGTAATACTGGAAAACAAAGTGCTTAGGGCCACGGCCAAGACTCATAAAGAAGCTGTGTTCAAGAATCATCACACTGAACTAAGAAAATCAATAACACTATCTAAATTCTAAGTTCCTATAGATGCCAATCACTCTGAGCTTCAGTGGATAAAGTGAGATGCCAAAACTGTTCAGAAGCAAAAAGCTACTAGTCCCGCTCATCTAATTAGAATCTGAGCTTCAATCAAAAACTCTGAGATATTATTGCTTCTCAACCTATTAGTCTTCTATTTTATTTGTCTAGTTGCTTGAGGACAAGCAACAGTTTAAGTTTGGTGTTGTGATGAGCGGATATTTTATACGCTTTTTGGGGTTAATTTCATATAGTTTTGAGTATGTTTTAGTTAGTTTTTAGTCTATTTTCATTAGTTTTGAGGAAAAATTCATATTTATGGACTTTACTATGAGTTGTGTGTTTTTCTGTAATTTCAGGTATTTTTCTGGCTGAAATTGAGGGAGCTGAGCAAAAATCTGATTCAGGCTGAAAAAGGACTGCTGATGCTGTTGGATTCTGACCTCCCTGCACTCAAAATGGATTTTCTGGAGCTATAGAACTTGAAATGGCATGCTTCTAATTGCGTTGGAAAGTAGACATCCAGGGCTTTCCAGCAATATATAATAGTCCATACTTTGCACAAGGATAGACGATGTAAACTGGCGTTCAACGCCAGTTCTCTGCCCAATTCTGGCGTCCAGCGCCAGAAAAGGATCAAAAGCTGGAGTTGAACGCCCAAACTGGCACAAAAACTGGCGTTCAACTCCACAAATGGCCTCTGCACGTGACTCACTTAAATCTCAGCCCCAGCACACACCAAGTGGGCCCCAGAAGTGGATCTCTGCATCATCCATCATAGTCTACTCAATTTTTGTAAACCTAGGCTACTAGTTTAGTATTTAAACAACTTTTAGAAGACTTATTTCGTATCTCATGACATTTTAGATCAAAACTTTGTATTCTCTGACGGCATGAGTCTCTAAACCCCATTGTTGGGGGTGAGGAGCTCTGCTGTGTCTCGATGAATTAATGCAAGTATTTCTGTTTTCCATTCAAACACACTTGTTCCTATCTAAGATGTTCATTCACGCTTAACTATGATGAAGGTGATGATCCGTGACATTCATCACCTTCCTCAAACCATGAACGTGTGCCTGACAACCACCTCCGTTCTATATCCGATTGAATGAGTATCTCTTAGATCTCTTAATCAGAATCTTCGTGGTATAAGCTAGAACTGATGGCAGCATTCATAAGAATCCGGAAAGTCTAAACCTTGTCTGTGGTATTCCGAGTAGGATTCAAGGATTGAATGACTGTAACGAGCTTCAAACTCCTGAAGGCTGGGCGTTAGTGACAGACGCAAAAGGATGGTAAATCCTATTCCAACCGGATCGAGAACCAACCGGTGATTAGCCGTGCTGTGACAGAGCGCGTGAGCGTAGTTTTCACTGGAAGGATGGAAGGTAGCCATTGACAACGGTGATCCACCAACACACAGCTTGCCATAGGAGGACGTGCGTGCGTGAATTAGAAGACAGAGGAAAGCAGAGATTCAGAAGACAAAGCATCTCCAAAACTCCAACATATTCTCCATTACTGCATAACAAGTAACCTTTAATCCATGCTCTCTTGTTTATTTGAAATTCAACTGATAAAAATAATTGACTTCCTGACTAAGATTTACAAGATAACCATAGATTGCTTCAATGGGATTCGACCTTTACTCACGTAAGGTATTACTTGGACGACCCAGTGCACTTGCTGGTTAGTGGTACGAGTTGTGAAAAGTGTGATTCACAATTTGTGCACCAGTAAACATGACAAAGTCACGTACGTATGAGTGTTGGCAGTGGCCAACTTTAAAGAAAGCACGATGAGTTCCGTGTACGCAGGACGTATCAGAATGTGAAAAAGCTGATATGCTGTAAAAACCAATTTTTCAGCCCAACTTTCAAAGCTTCATAACTTTTTTCACAAAATTCATTTTTCAATCATTCTTGAACCGTTGAAAATATTGATAAATAAACTTTCATAAAAATTTAGTTTTGTAAAATTTTTCATTTCCGAGGACTGAGTTACAGCCCGCCAAAGTTGGCCGAAAATCAGTTTTTAACCAAAAATAGAATTTATCAACTTTCAAAAAGTTCATAAGCCAAAACAGTTTTTAACTCAACAAAATAATCTCAAACCACTTCAATCCACTCATTCACAATCAACCAAAATCAAGCCTACTCAATTGATACATTTTGATCCATTCTTATTCATAATCATCGTTAGTCATCACCATACTTCGATCATACTTAATCATTATCCTCTCTTTCAATCTTGAAATCATCATCAGACCTCAATCAAAACCAAATATCGCTAATCACATCTCAATTTCAAGCATAACCTTCAAACAACTTACCTCCAAATCAAACACCACATATTTTTTCATCATATTTCTTAAAATAACTCTCTTTTTCTCAACTCATAATTTAATTCCATTAAAAACCTCAACTTACTCTCATATCCCCAAGCCTTTGAATTCATAATTAATTTACTTTTTAAAATCTTTAGCTAGTTAATAAAATCTCTTTTCTTTGATATTAAAAACCAAATAAGTTAAAATCACAAATCCACCAAATCATAAAATCCGATTCCCTTAAAAATCCTTAAAAGTATTCAAAGCTTATCTCTTTTGATAATTAATCCAAACCAAACTAATTATTTTCAAAATTATAACCAAAACAACTTCAAATTCTTTGAAAAGTTTTGGCAGCACCTCCCCTAACCGGAGTTTTCCACCCATCACAAGTTTCCTCTTTTCAACCTCAACATAACAAAACCAGTATTTCAATTTAACATTTCTATGTCTATCATTCAAAAACCAATCATTATCATTTTCAATTTAAAATCCAAAAATCAATGTTCAATTAATTTTACCAGAAATTCAGAAATCAACCAATCACCAACAAACATAACCTTTAATCATAGTAGAAAATCATTTTCATTAAAGATATTCATCCATTTGCACAAATCTACTAAATTTGTTAGGTATTCAAATCTCAAAATATTTTCTCATTGAAACAATCCATTACCGCTAGGAATTAAATCCGCAGCGATTCTAACGCGACAAATCTGTTTATTCTTCAGCCCACAACAGTAGCAGCTGCATCCACAGTTCCGCTTACTTCCGCAACAACAGAAACAACTTTAATTGCGACATGCAACCTTGATAACTCAATCCTAAATCATCAATATCGCGAAATCCTTAATAACATACAATAGAATACTAATGGCGAGGTTCCCGAAATAGAGATACTTACTGCAACAAAAGAACGAAGCAGCAGCGACCTTTGAGCTGATCTGATAGCAGCTCCGATAACTATCCCAAGCGACAGTAGCGACCAGAAGCTTGGGGACGGCAACGGTAACAACCATGTAGTGACGATAATGTTTCCAGAATTCAAAAGAACTGAAACCAAAGGCAAAACCTTTACTGACAGTGGTTCTCTCTCTCTCTCTCTCTCTCTCTCTCTCTCTCTTCGCGAACTCTCTCTCCCTTCGGCTTCAATGGCGACGACGGCAAGCTCAATGGTGGCGGCGGTGGCATGACGCGATGGTGAAGACCCATGATGAGGATGACGATGGCGCTGGCTTCGCGGTGAGTTGATGCGGTCTTCCTCTCTCTTCACCATTCTGGCTTCCCGACGGCACGACGACGCTACAACGGCAACGAACCCAATAGTGCTAGCACGGCTCCTTCCTCTCTTTCCTATCCTTCTTCTCCGTTTCTCTCCCTCTTCTCTTTTCTTTCTTTTTGCCGTGTTTGTGTGTTTGGGAGAAGGAGATTACTGGTGGTTAGGGTTGGGAAAAAGAGTGTATATTTTTTATTTAAAAATAAATTATGAATTGAAATTTTCAATTACTTAAACAAATTAATTTTACCGCAATCTAATTTTTTTTAGAATATATCATTTTTTTAACTGCCCCTTCAACTTTCTTAATCTTGCTAAGTGAGTGTTGATCAATGCAGAATGGGATAAATATTTTGTGAATTTATAATTAATTAGCTGGATCCATAATAGAAATTGGAAAGCATTGGTGTTCTCCCGTTTCCGTAGATGATGATCACAAAGATTAGCCCACAGTACAGAGGTTTGCGTTTGTTTCCAGAAGGGATATAATATATTTTTTTATTATTTTTTATTATTATTCTTTTTCTTAAATTTTTTAGTGAAAAAAATAAATTAAATTTTTATAATTTATTTTTTTATATTTAATTTATTACTAAATACAATATAAAAATACTAAATTTTTATAGTTTATTCTCAATATCATGTCATGTCCTATTTTTAGAATCAAATGTCACCTAATATACTAATACAAAGTACATAATAGCAAGCTTAGAATTAAATTAATTAGTCTTAACAAATTTTAGAGTAATATCAGAAATAAGTTCTATAGAAATTTTTAATCAGATATTTTAATCCTTAATAAATTTTAATCACCAAATTAATTCTCAAATTTTTATTTTGTTAGACAAGTGAGTCCCCATATCATATTATTCATGCATATAAAGGCATTTATATAAATAATTTAAAAGTTTTTTAGATTTTCGAACTGTTATGTCTTTATTAAATAGCGACCATGATCGATTGCTATAACTTTTAATCGAAATTTGATATGAAAACTGATTTGTCTAAAATAATAGAAAGTTATAAACGAATTCAGTAATTAAAATTTGTTTGAAGATTAAATTGTTTGACCAAGAGTTTCTTAAAAACTGATTTGAGATATTAGTTTTGAGAAACACAGACACTTTGCTGATTTGTTGTGTTCGTGTGTCAGACACATTTTGAATACAACATTCATTGATATTTGTCCGATACGCGTGTCTACTGTGTCCAATTAACTGTGTCTTAATAAAAAATAATTTTTTTTTCGGACACGCTTTGACATCTAAATACCATTACGTGTTAGCTTGTCTAACTTTATTCTTAACATGTATTCTTGAAATGAGTTTAGAAATAATATATATTATTGTTTATTAAAATAAAAGATTTTTTAAATGCTTTATATAATTAAAATAAGACATTAAAAATAGTTAAAAATTATTTTATATTTTAATATCAAAATATCATTATAATTTATCTAAAAAATATTTTATATTTATATATATTTTGTGTATTCGTGTCTTATATGATTTTAAAATTTGTGTATCTGTGTATCTAGTGTTGTGTCGTGTCCCATATCCGTGTTAGTGTTCATACATTATCGGGTATTGCTCAAATTTTTATTACTACAAAAGTTTGAAATGAAACTTTTTAGTGAATAGATATTGACATTTTTATTTTGATAATGTTACTATTTTTTTTTCATAAATTTATACAAATATATAACATAAAAAAATTATGTATGATCATATTTGGGCTTTTGGTAAAGCTTTTTAAAAAAAGTGACACATGATTTTCATTTTGTATTTGGTAAATCAAAAAGACCATGTATTTGTATTTGTAATTTTTAAAAGATCGAGGTACTTTTAAAAGTACCTAAAGTGGAGCTTTTTAAAGTTTGGCTTGTATTTTTTAAAATTTAAAAGTCTAATATAATCTTATATATTAACTAATTTTTAAATTTAATGCTTAAATTTATGTCTTTTATAATATTTTTAAACTTTAAAAATTATTTTATCAAATGTAATTATTGTTGCTTGTGTTTATTAAAGGTCATTTTTTATTTAATTTACCAAATATAAATGCTACACTTCTTAAAAAGTAAAAATTTTACCGAACTAAATTTTAAAGTGACATTTTAAAAATAGAAATGACAATTTATTTTTTTTTATGGTATTTTTTGGATTGATTTATTTTATAATAACATTTTTTAAATATTTAATTATCTTATAATAAAAGTTTATTTATTTATCCAATATGCATATTAAAAATAGTAGAGAAACTAATTTAACTCATGAAAATAATTATCAAAAACTTCTCGAATGTTAAAAGTTTATTAAGATTAAATGCCCAATAAAAATATTGTCGAATATCAATTTTATTGTTTACTATAAACTTCAAACAATTGGGATTTGGGAAGGTGGGGCAAATGGGTGGGGTTGTAGTTGTTTGGATGGTTCCTTTTTCATGTTTGTTCCTTTAACTTCTCTGCCGTCTCATTGGGGCACCAAGGCGGCACATCTGGAGAATTTTTAGCCTTTTGTCTTAATCTTTCATGTTAATATGCTTTCCTAGAAGCAAATAAATAAACGCGATTCTTGTTTATAGAAGCAAATAATTATTGTTCAGTACTACTATAGTCTACTAGTATCTTATTAACTTTACTCTCACATGATACGAATAAATAACTATTTTTTATTATGAAAAATTCGGACACTAACAAGATTGATTATAAAACTTTAAAATTAAAGTTATATTCATATAAAATACATTTTGTTCGATAAAAATGACCAATTTTTAAATTTTTGTTAATAATTCTATAAATACTCCTTACATTTCATCTTTTATATTCAGACCCAATCCTTAACCCTAATAATGTAATAGCCGCTCCCTCCTCTTCTGCCTCTATCCTCCATTTTTATCCGCCGTCACAATCCCCTTCTACCACCATCATTTCCTCTATCTCCCTCACCCTCCCTGCAGCATCAAACTTGATCCACAACTCATGAAAAAGCTTCACATGTATGACAACATCTCCACCATCACTTGTCCTACAGATCTAAGTGTAACACCCTTACTTTTAACATCTTATGATCGTACTAAAAGTTCAAGCATTACTTACCTCTAATCCTTTAATTTAATACTATATTATTTAATATTGAGCCTTCGCGAATATGAACCGAATCTTTAATTATGAAAACGAAATGTCTTAACTTTAAAATCACATAATCACATATCATATTCACGTAATAATAAATACATAGACTTATTCAAAACTTCTTAATATATAAGTCATGCCCCTCTAAAATCTCAAAATGACAAATGACGAGGGGTAAAATAAAATCTAAGACTAAATCAAATACAGAAAATGAAAACATATATATACATAAAGCTCCGTAGTTCGATCGCGGCTTTGTGTCAAAGCTTCCTGAACCTGTCATAGAAAAAGAAATTCTTTAGGGGAGTGAGAACATCATCCTCGAAAGGGTTCTCAGTAAAGGGTTTAATAATTGTCATAAGAAGATATGTATAAAGAGAAGAATTGATTTTATCATTCGTCCTACGAATCTTTTGAAAACCAACGGCTAATCAACCAAAACCTTTTTCAAAGAAACAATATATAATTTTTCAGAAATCCAAAACCATTCTTTTCTTATAAAAAAATCTTAATCAGCTTCCTAGACTATATGAATGACCAACCTGTTCCAAGTATAGGTTCATTAAGTCTATGCTGAACCAACTTAATTTTTCATACTTTACTAATACCTCAATCAGAAACCAATTACAGCGCCCCCAAATCAAGCAACTCAACCAAATCAGCAATCAAATCATCGCATCAGGAAAATAACCCTCAGTTTCACCATCACCAGCATAAGGGATCTCTCAGTTACACACACATATAATACAAACAAGGAAGACACTGATAGGATGTAAATACAGCAAGTAGACTAAATAGAAGATAAGCATAGTTAAATAGATAGGCAAACCAAACAATGTACACCCAAGCAAAACCTACAAATGTATATGATGTATGCTTGTCCTATGGCTAATGAGCTCATCTGTTGGTTATACAGCCAATCCGACATGTCCTAGTAGCTAACCGTTGGACAGTCTCTCTGTACGCGCATCCCTAAGCTCAATATTATCCATGGAAAAAATTCCAAACTCATCCATGGGGAGAGACAAAGCCCCAAGCTCAAATTCATATATATATATGCATGCCCATGGGAGAACCCGGGGAGTTAAAGTGTCCGGTCACATCTTACGTACAGAGGGTCAACAATTTTGCAAGTCTCATTACTTTTAGTTCATTTTCATCATCAATTCATACCAGTTCATATCTCATTATAATATTAAGTCCATCATTCATCATTATCACTCCTACTATTCCGTTCATCAATAATTTAAACGCAATACATAATTTATTCTTTTCTAAATAAATCAAACTTAAAACATATAATCTTTAAAAGAAAATACTTTTAAATAATCACTTTAAATGAAGCTTTTCGATTTTTATAAAAATTTTGGCAGCATCTCCTCTAAAACTCGGACTCTGACACCCTTTTCGGGAGCCATCCAAACATTTCTCAAACCCTTCTTAATCATTTCCAAATAGCATGTGTGCATGTGTACTATGTGTGGTGAAATTACTTTGGAGAACAATGGACTTGATGGTTTGGAATGGTGAAAATGTGGTTTAATTATTGTATGAATTGATAATTGTTGAGTTGGTTGAAGATGATGTTGGTTGATGTTGATGAGTGTTTACGAGGATTGTAGTAATATGAATGTTGATAATGGTTGCTAATGTTGATGTTACTTGATGAGAAATATAAAAACTGATGTTGATGAGGATTTGTATTGGTTGTTGATGTTAATAAATGTTGAGAATAGTGAAATGATGTTTTCGGTTGTAATAATTGAGAACTGGAGATATATAAGTTGGAATTTTTGGATGAAATTGATAAAATTGCATGTTGATAGATTGTGGAATGATTGTAGAGTAAAGGAACATAATTTAGGTACATTGGGACTGTTTTGTATGTGGAATAATTGGTTTTGAATTGAGAGTTTTGGTAAAAATTGAGTTTTAAGGTTTTTGCTAATAACGGATTTTGGGCCAACTTTGGTGGATCATATCTTGTGCTTAAGTTTTTGAAAATGATTGAATTTTATATCAAATAAAATATAATTTAAATAGCTTTAAAATGGTTTAGATTTTGTGGAAATCAAAATTTTGTAGAAAAAGATATGATCGTTTGAAGTTGGTGTCAAAAATCTGAATTTTGTGATGTTGCAGAAAATTGCAAGTTCTGGTTTAAGTGCCCACGCACACACTTGTGCCAACACACTGAGCAGCACTAGTGTTATGACTCGTGTGTACGCATAGGGGCTGTGCATACGCACACCCTGTAAAATTTGCAAGTTGAGCGTACGCACAACATCATGCATATGCACAAGCTGGGAAGAGCCTTCTATTGAGGGCGTCCCCACATTTTCATGCTTACACATAAAATAGAACATTTTACTTTGTGTGCATACACACACCTCTATGCATATGCACAAGTTGAGAAAACCCTTTTGGTGCGTGCGTACGCACAACCCTGTGCGTACGCACAAGCCATGTTATTCATCTAAAATCCTATTTTTAACTGCTTTACCTTCCTGGTAAGCTTGCAAACTTTCATAACACTTGTTTAGAATCTTTTTGCTAGTATTCATAGTTTGAATCAAGGAAGAACACAATATGTGAATTAAAAGAGGTATTTTTGGTTATGAGTTTAGAAGACTGAGACTTAGGTTATGAAGTTGTGGGTGAGCGGGCGGAATACTATATTGGGGATGGCTAAGAGGACTTGAGAGTGATGATAGTTGATGGTAAATTTGAGAAAATAGAAATTGATGATGGTTATGATGAGTTAAGGACTCAGAAAGGAATGATTAACTTGTTGAATGTTGAGAGTGTGCCAGGAACTATATCCTTGGGTTAAGTATGATGATAACTCAATGATGCGTGAGCATTTTATACCCTTTTCCCCTCATTTTCTATTTGTTTTTAGTTAGATTTTATTATGTTTTATTATACTTTAGTGCAAAAATCTTCTTTAGATGCTACTTTGAGTTTTTTTGGTATTTTATGATTTTAGGTGAATTTCGAGCGAATTTGGCAGAGTTTTGTGCAACAACTAATAAAGGATAGTAGATGCTGTCAACTCTCACCTCCTTGCGTTCTAATGATCATAACTTGAGCTACAAAGGTCGAATTGATGCGATTTTAATGACATTACAAAGCCAACTTCTAGAGTTTTCCAAAGATATATAATATTCTATACTTTTCATTAGGAATCACTGCCAAATCTGGCGCTAAACATGGAGCCTAGCGTTTTGCACCCAAGAAGGAGTAACTCTTGGCGCTGAACCCCATTTTGGCGCTTAACGCCAGCAATGGGGCTAGAATCAGCATCGTTACACTCTCCTTTGGCCATTTAACACCCATTATTGAAGTAAAACGCCCCCAGCAGCCTGAATTACTCCTCTTTGGGCCTCTCAAGTGGATTTAGCACTTTTTAGCTTATTTTATTTTCATTTTGTAATTTTTAAGTACAACCAATATCTTTTAGGTTTAGAATTCAAGTTTCAAATCAAAAGATTTGATTTGATCTAAATTTGATTTTTTTTATTTAGTATAAATTTGAATTCTATAGTCTTAGAGGTTTTTACTATAAATAAGGGACTTCCTTCCTCCCTAGGGTACACACTC
This sequence comes from Arachis ipaensis, assembly GCF_059453495.1. Lineage (NCBI taxonomy): Eukaryota > Viridiplantae > Streptophyta > Magnoliopsida > Fabales > Fabaceae > Arachis > Arachis ipaensis. Next base: position 77,558,606 of record NC_142441.1, on the reverse strand, counting down.
AATCTCTTCTCTGGGAGGGAGAATCCTCACTTTCACATTTTTCTTTGTAAGTTATGAGCAACTAAACCTCTTGGTTAAGGTTAGGAGCTCTGTTTATTTCTATGGATTAAGATTATTATTCTTTTATTTTAATTTATGTTTGATTCAATTCTAAGGTGTTGTTTTCGTTCTTAATCTTATGAATTAGGGTGGAACGGGAGTTTGACCCTTATTCTACATGAGCTCCTGTGATTCTCCAGAGAGCAATTTCGCTTGAGCTACAGCTTGAAAACACTCCTCCTAAACTGCAATTTACCTGGGCTAATTAGATACGTGACACAAAATCCGGTTAGCTTTGGGTAATTGAGGTTTTTGTGGTGCTAAACTAGTTTTCTAAACTTCACCCTCTGATTTGAATTAACTAACCTTGTTTGTGGCGTTTTAATAGGATTAGAGGAGATTAAATCGCTAAGAGATTATGTTTTAATCACTTATGGTTTGCCATAGAATGAATCACTCATTGTTAAAATAGTTGGTAAGACGTTTTAATCTGGAAATGTAAACATCTCTGAGACCTTAACTATTTTTTCATCATTGTTTTACTCTAATTCTGTTTATTTGCTTTTTTTTTTACTTGCCTTTAACTACTTATGCATTTTTCACCAACAACCATCTTTAACTGTTTGCCTGACTAAGTCCAGTAAGATAACTATTGCTTGCTCAATCCAACAATCCTCGTGGGATTGACCCTCACTCACCTGAGATATTACTTGGACGACCCGGTGCACTTGCCGGTGAAGTTGTATAAAATCTAATTTCGTGGACCATGTTTTTGGCGCTGTTGCCAGGGATTGTTTGTGATTAACAACTATCGGTTGTCTTGTTGCTTAGATTAGGTATTTTTTTCATTTGTTCTTATTTATTTACTTTTTTCTTTTAAGTTTCGATTTTTTTTCTTATTTTTTCTATTTTCGAATTCTTTGTTCCTATTTATTTTCTTTTAATTTTTAATTTTAAGTTTGGTGTCTTTTAGTAGTGCTTGTTTAATTACCTTTCCTTTTGATTTTCGAATTTTATCTTGCTTAATTTTCTTGATTTTCGATTTTTCTCTTAATTATCTTCTTTTTGATTTTCGAATTTTGTGTTAGTTATCTTATATTTTATTTAAATTTAAATTTTAAGTTGGTGTTCCTTTTGTTTTTCTTTCTTTCTTTCTTTTCGAATTTCCAAAAAAAAATAAATAAAACCTTTTCTTTTTCATTTTCAAAAATTTTAGATTAATTCTTACATTCTTTTTTCGAGTCTTTAAGTTAATTGCTTACTTTATCTTATTTTATTTCTTTCGAATTTCATCTTATTTGTTTTCCTTGATTTTCAATCTTATTAATCTTTTTCTTGATTTTTGATTTTTATCTTAATTATCTTTTCCTTAATTTTTGAATTTTATCTTATTTATCTTTCTCTTTAGTTTCAAATTTTGTTTCATTTAATTTATTTTCATTTAAATTCAAATTTTAAGTTCGGTGTTTCTTTAGTATTTTCTTTTTTTTTTGAATTTCAAAAAATTTAAACTCCTTTTTTTCTAATTTTTTAAAATTTTTCAAAAAATTTTTAAATACTTTTTTTTATTTAGTTTCGAATTTTTAGTTAAAATTTTTTTTCTTAATTTTTGAAATTAAGTTTGGTGTCCCCTAGTTATTTTATTTTCTTCTCCATTTATTTTTTTATAAATTTTGAAAAAAATAAGAAAAAACAATTTCTGTTTTTTTTTTGCTTTTCTGTTTACCACCTGGTGCATTTAATTTTGTTCGGTGTTTTGTGTTGAGGAAAAATAATGGAAAGAGATCACAGGGATTATTACTCACATGCAAGAGGTGATTTATATTATTGTGGATGAAGGAACTACCCAGATTTTAGTTGGCAAGGTCAAGAGCAAAGAGATGTCAATGTTCCATATTCCATCTATCAAGAACCATCATCTCCTTACTCATATCAAGAATCACCATATCCATGTTCATTCCAAGAACCACCACCTCTATATCCCTATAAAAAACCATCATCTTCTTGTTCATATTAGGAACCATCATCTTTTGATCTTGTCTGCCAAGAACTGCAGCAAATAACAGATGAAATTTTTCAAAAATTTCTATCCTCATCCCCTGCTTACTCATACCAAAAGCCACCACCTCTCTATCTATACCAAGAACCACACCCCTTTTACTCATATCAAGGGCCACCATCTTATTATTCATATCAAGAATCATCATCTTCTTATCAAGATCTATCAACTTTAGAGCTTACCATAAAAGAATTAGGGGATGCCACTTAAAGTTACATACATTATATGAGAATGAGTGTCAAAAATGTAGAGGGGCATGTGGAGGTGATACCAAGCATTGGACAGAGGAACAAGCAAACTCCCTCACAAGAGAAGCATTGTAAATTCCTAAAAAAGAATGTGAGGGAATCATTCAATGGAGTCCATATCCCAGTGAATCAGAGAACTCTCTACCCTCACACATGGAAGAAGAAGAAGATGCACGAACAAAGAATGTCGTAAGGGAAAAAAAAATTATGGGAATCTACACTCCAATGTAATAGAGAGCTACATAGTGGGTGACTTCATTGAACCACCAATTCAAGGGATTTTTGATGAAGGTACACTCTACTCATGATATAACACCTAAGTCCTGACTTCAGAGTGGTGAAGATAATCAAAGAAAGCACTGAAAAGGGGGATTGTGACCAAGGAACAAAAGACCACATCCATGAAAGAAAGAAGGTCAACAAAAAGCAATCCAACTCCTACCCCAACAAGCACTGCAAATCAAATTGATAATAATAATAGAAGGCTTTATAGGAGGAACTCTGATCCAATGGCACTAATTTTCTCATCTCTTCCCTGGAAGTCATTTCTTTTAACCAATTGGAAGAAGAGGAAGAAAATTCAAGAACAACCGTCAAGCTAATTACGCTAAAGAAGCGCTTTTTGGGAGGCAACTCAACCATGAGTATCCTTTAGCTTTATTTCAGTTTGATTTTTATTTTTATTGATTTTCATAAATTTTCCTAGGTTTTCTAATGTTTGTGATCATGTATAGCGCTTAGAACAGAAACAGGAAAGCACAAGAGGAAAAACAGAACACCCTGGAGGATGTCCCCTGCTGGCGTTGAACGCCAGTCTAGCGTTTAGCTCCCAGGGGGGAGTGGAAGCTTGGACGTTAAATGTCCACAAGGGAGCCAACCAAGACCAATTTTGGTCCCCTTTGGGCATTCAAGACCCATTCTTGGCGTTGAATTCCAGAAAATCTTCAAAAAATTTTTTTTTAATTTTAAAATTTTCCCTTCAATCACTCCTATCTTCTTTTGCATTATTTTTACTCATCCATGTGCTGTTCATGTCCCTTCCATTTTCAGTTTTCTTTGCTTGGCGACAAGAAAAATTTTTAAGTTTGGTGTTGCAGAGCGAGCTCTAGGTTTATATTATCATCAATGGCACTAAAGGGAGGTGAATCATATCCATAGAAGAGCACAGCCTGAGCAGCCACCAACACTGAGGTGGTTGAGTTTTCATTCTCCCTTTCTTTCTATTTTTTAGTATTTCATTTTTTTATCTGCTTTCTTTTCTAGTTGCATGATCACTCTTAGGATTTCTTTACTTTAGTAGTTTATTTTCAAAATTTTTTTGGTTAGAAGATATCTCATGTATTACCCACTAAGCTTAAAAGAAATTTTTTTTTGAAAAAGAAGTAGTAAGATGCATAAGATCTTGAGTTATATTATGAGTTATTCTATTTACTTTGATGTGGTGGACTTATCTCTATTTTCTGAATGTATGAATTAACTATGCATATTTGATGTTGAAGTTAAGAACATTGGTTCTTGAGGAATAAGAACTTAGGAAATATTATTGATTCTCTGAAAAAATAAAAAGATTGATTCTTGAAGCAAAACAAACAGCAAAAAGAAAAGAAAATAAAAAGAAGAGTAAACTACTATTTCTATCTACGAAAGTTAAAAATGCTGACATATCTACCAATAAAAGATGAAAATTACCATTTGTATCCATAAAAAATTGTTTTTGCAAGCAAAATTATCCAAACCCTGAAAAATTAAATAAAAATTCCTAAACTACCCTTCTCTCCACCACTATCATCTCCTCCCTCCTTTCTCTCTCTCTCTCTCTCTCTCTCTCTCTCTCTCTCTCAATTTTCTCAGCCACCCAATTTCAACATCAACTACATACCACCGTATCACCCACCTCATCACTGTTCACCCCCTTCTCCGCTAGCAACGTCGTAGACCTATGCCGAGCCCAGGAGCACCGCGCTAGCTTCTCCTCGCCACCATCACGATCGGCCTCGAACCAGAGCCTACTGCATCAGAGATCCTCCTCTTCATGCTACCTTATCGCCGCCATAGCCAACCCTCTTACCTCTTTTTGCGTTGTAGAACCACCACCGTCGTTGCCTGATCTCTGCCGTTGTTATATCTACCTCTCCCCTGATTTTCTTTTGCTTTGTTCTTTATTACAGGTTCATGAACCAACCTATTTTTTGCAGGCTCCGATGGTGCAACCAAATCTCCCCGCAGGTGGAGCATCAGGCCTTCACCCCCGAAGAGGACGACACCATAATCAGAGCTCACGCTCGGTTCACGAATGAGACATTTTCTGGGAAGTCACGGCAGTGGAGAGTAATTAATAGCACAATTGCACCGCCGAGGGATTCAGAGTAGAGAAAGGAAGGAAGAGAAGGATCAAAGCGAGAGCAGAATTCGTCGAAGAAGGCGATGCAGTCGTCGACGATGGGGTTGATGTCAGGGATGTGGGCGATGAGGCCGTTGGAGAAGCCGTGGCCCTGATGGTCAATGGTGCAGGTGGCGAATCCGGCCTTGGCAAAGTAGATGGTGGTGAGCTGGAGGAACCAGCTGGATTCGCCGATAAATCCGTGAACGAGGGCGAGGGTTCTGGTGACAGTTGCAGGGGGTAGCGGACGCCAGCATTGAGTGAAGAGCTTGAGGGGTGGTGGTGGGTGAACGGGGTAGTGGTGGAATTTGAGATTAGAAAGGGAAAGAGGGGTAGTGGTAGGGTGAAGAGGGTTAGGGTTAGAAAGGTGATTGGGTGAAGGAGGTGGTGTGGTGGTGAAGATAAGGGTAATTTAGAGATTTTAGGTAATTTTTTAGTGTTTGGATAATTTTGTTGTGCGGAACCCATATTTCATGGGTACAAATGGTAATTTCCTTTTTCTATGGGTAGATATGTCAGCGTTTTCAACTTTCATGGGTGGAAATAGTAGTTTACTCTAAAAAGAAATATCAAAAGAAAAAGGTCCAAGGCTTTAAGCATCAATGGTTAGGAGGGTAAAAATTGGTCTAAAAGCTCAAAAGAGTGGTTTTCCTAACTATATGCTTGTGGTGTGAAAGTGTCAAGTAATCCTTAAGACTGAACATTTAAAGTCGTGACCCAATGCTGTTAAAGAGTATGCTTAAGGCTCTGAGCACCACTGTATGGGAATAAAAGCAATTAAAAAGTCGAATCCAAAGGGTTCCCCCAGTTAAGTGCTTGTGGTGTTTATGTATCAAGCTAAGCTTGAAAATAAAGCACTTAGAGTCACGACTAGGCTCAAAGGTGCAAAGCACAAGGAAAATAAAAAGCTATGTTTAAGAAACAATTAGAGCCTAAATAAGAGAATCTATAATATCATTCGAGTTCTAGTTCCAAGGGATGTTGATATTCCTGAGCTTCAATGGGTAGTGAGATGCCAAAGCTATTCAGAAATAGAGTGTCATAAGCTTCATTCCATAAATAAGACCTGAGCTTCATTGACAACTCAAAGTCTTAAGCATTTTCTCTTCTTTGGTCCTATATTGTTTTGGTTGCTTGAGAACAAGCAACGGTTTATGTTTGGTGTTGTGATGCGTGAGCATCTTATACCCTTTTACCCCTCATTTTCTAGTTGTTTTTAGTTATATTTTATTAAATTTTATTATATTTTAGTGTAAAAATCCTCTTTGGATGCTACTTTGAGTTTCTGTGGTGTTTTTATAATTTCAGGTGAATTTCGGGCGAATTTGGCAGAGTTTTGTACAACAACGAAGAAAGGATAGTAGATGCTGTCAACCCTAAACTCCTAGCGTTCCAACGAGCATAACTTAATCTACATAGGTCCAATTGACACGGTCTTAACGACGTTAGAAATCTACCTTCCAGAGCTTTCCAACAATATATAATAGTCGATACCTTTTTTTCTGGAATCACTGCCAAATCTAGCGCTAAACGCTGAGCCTAACATTTAGCACCCAAGAAGGAGTAACTCTCGGTGCTGAACGCCAGCAAGGGGGCCAGAATCAGCATCGTTACACTCCCCTTTGGGCATTTAATACCCATTATTAAAGTAAAACACCCCCAGCAGCCCGAATCACTCCTCTTTGGGCCTCTCAAGTGGATTTAGCACTTCTTAGCTTCTTTTATTTTCTTTTTGTAAATTTTAATTACAAATAATATCTTTTAGGTTTAGAATTCGAGTTTCAATTAAAAGATTTGATTTGATCTAGATTTGATTTTGTTTTGATTTAGTATAAATTTGAATTCTAGGTTTAGTCTTAGAGGTTTTTACTATAAATAAGGGACTTCCTTCCTCCCTAGGGAACACACTCGATCTTTCCTCTGGGAGGGGGACTCCTCACTTCCACATTTTTTCTCTGTAAGTTATGAGCAACTAAACCTCTTGGTTAAAGTTAGGAGCTCTGTTTATTTCTATGGACTAAGATTATTATTCTTCTATTTTAATTTATGTTTGATTCAATTTTAAGGTATTATTTTCGTTCTTAATCTTATGAATCTGGGTGGAACGAGAGTTTGAATCTTATTCTACATAAGCTCTTGTGATTCTCGAGAGAGGTATCTCGCTTGAGCTACAGCTTGAAAACACTCCTCCTAAACTACAATTTACCTAGGCTAATTAGATATGTGACATAAAATCCGGTTAGTTTTGAGTAATTGAGGTTTTTGTGGTGCTAAACTAGTTTTCTGAACTTCACCCTTTGATCTGAATTAACTAACCTTGTCTGTGGCGTTTTAGTAGTATTAGAGGAGATTAAATCGCTAAGAGATTAGGTTTTAATCACTTATGATTTGCCATAGAATGAATCACTCGTTGTTAAAATAGTTGGTAAGATGTTTTAATCCGGAAAAGTAAACATCTACGAGACCTTAACTATTTTCTCATCATTGTTTTACTCCAATTCTGTTTATTAGCTTTGTTTTTACTTTCTTTTTACTACTTATGCATTTTACACCAACAACCATCTTTTACTGTTTGCCTGACTAAGTGATGAGCGGATAATTTATACGCTTTTTGGCACTGTTTTTAGTATGTTTTTAGTAGAATCTGGTTACTTTTAGGGATGTTTTCATTAGTTTTTATGTTAAATTCACATTTCTGGACTTTACTATAAGTTTGTGTGTTTTTCTGTGATTTCAGGTATTTTCTGGCTAAAATTGAGGGACTTGAGCAAAAATCAGATTCAGAGGTAGAAGAAGGACTGCTGTTGCTGTTGGATTGTGACCTCCCTGCACTCAAAATGGATTTTCTGGAGCTACAGAACTCAAAATGGCGCGCTTCCAATTGCGTTGGAAAGTAGACATTCAGGTCTTTCCAGCAATGTATAATAACCCATACTTTGGCCGAGTTTAGATGACGTAAAAGGGCGTTGAACGCCAGTTCTACGCTGCTGTCTGGAGTTAAACGCCAAAAACAAGTCACAAACCAGAGTTGAATGCCAGAAATATGTTACAACCTGGCGTTCAACTCCAGAAAGAGCCTCTGCACGTGTAACATTCAAGCTCAGCCCAAGCACACACCAAGTGGGCCCCGAAAGTGGATTTATGCATCAATTACTTACTTCTGTAAACCCTAGTAACTAGTTTAGTATAAATAGGACTTTTTACTATTGTATTAGACATCTTATGATCTTCGGATCATCTTTGATCACGTTTTGGGGGCTGGCCATTCGGCCATGCCTGGACCTTTCACTTATGTATTTTCAACGGTAGAGTTTCTACACTCCATAGATTAAGGTGTGGAGCTCTGCTGTTCCTCAAAGATCAATGCAAAGTACTACTGTTTTTCTATTCAATTCAACTTATTCCGCTTCTAAGATATTCATTCGCACTTCAACCTGAATGTGATGAACGTGACAATCATCATCATTCCCTATGAACGCGTGCCTGACAACCACTTCCGTTCTACCTTAGATTGAATGAGTATCTCTTGGATCTCTTAATTAGAATCTTCGTGGTATAAGCTAGATTGATGGCGGCATTCATGAGAGTCTGGAAAGTCTAAACCTTGTCTGTGGTATTCCGAGTAGGACTATGGGATTGAATGACTGTGACGAACTTCAAACTCGCAAGTGCTGGGCATAGTGACAGACGCAAAAGGAGGGTGAATCCTATTCCAGTATGATCGAGAACCTCAGATGATTAGCCGTGCTGTGACAGAGCATTTGGACCATTTTCACAAGAGGATGGGATGCAGCCATTGACAAGGGTGATGCCTCCAGACGATTAGCCATGCAGTGACAGCGCATCGGACCATTTTCCAGAGATGATTAAAAGTAGCCATTGACAATGGTGATGTCCTTACATAAAGCCAGCCATGGAAAGGAGTAAGATTGATTGGATGAAGACAGCAGGAAAGTAGAGGTTCAGAGGAACGAATGCATCTTTATACGCTTATCTAAAATTCTAACCAATGAATTTCATAAGTATTTCTATCCTTAGTTTCTATCTATTTATTATTTATTTTCGAAAACTCCATAACTATTTTATATCCGCCTGACTGAGATTTACAAGATGACCATAGCTTGCTTCATACCAACAATCTCCGTGGGATCGACCCTTACTCACGTAAGGTTTATTACTTGGACGACCCAATGCACTTGCAGGTTAGTTGTATCGAAGTTGTGAATGAAAAACGATTTATTAAGACGTGCGTACAGAGTTTCTGGCGCCGTTGCCTGAGATCACAATTTCGTGCACCAAGTTTTTGGCGCCGTTGCCGGGGATTGTTTGAGTTTGGACAACTGACGGTTCATCTTGTTTCTCAGATTGGGTAATTTTCCGTTCGTTTTCTTTTCAAAAAATTTTTCAAAAACCTTTGAAAAATTTCTCATCTGTTTTTGAAAAAAAAAAAAAATTTCTTTTCAAAAATATATTTTTCTTCAGAATTTTTAAGAATGAATTCTAGTGTTTCATGAAGCATATTGAAGCCTGACTTGCTGTAAAGCCATGTCTAATTCTTCTTGGTAGGGAATGTCAGGCGTGTCATGTCTGAGTTACATACTAAAGCTTGGCTGGCTATTAAGCCATGCCTGACCCTTTGATTGGAGCTTTAGACTAAAGAGCATAAGATTCCTGGAATTCATATTAAAAATTTTGGAATCCTTATTTTTCTTTTTCAAAATGATTTTCGAAAAAAAAATTATTAAAAGAAAATACAAAAAAATCATAAAATCATAAAAATAAAAAAATATTTTATATTTCTTGTTTGATTCTTGAGTCAGATTTAAAGTTTGGTGTCAATTGCATGTTCATCTTGCATTTTTCGAAAAATTCATGCATTCATAGTGTTCTTCATGATCTTCAAGTTGTTCTTGGTAAGTCTTCTTGTTTGATCTTGATGTTTTCATGTTTTGTGTCTTTTCTTATTTTTCATATGCATTCTTGCATTCATAGTGTCTATACATGAAAAATTTTTAAGTTTGGTGTCTTGCATGTTTTCTTTGCATATAAAATTTTCAAAAATAAGTTCTTGATGTTCATCTTGACATTCAAAGTGTTCTTGGTGTTCATCTTGACATTCATAGCATTCTTGCATGCATTCACTGTTTTAATCCAAAATTTTCATGCATTGCATCATTTTCATGTCTTTCTCTCTCATCATTAAAAATTCAAAAATAAAAAAAAATATCTTCCCCTTTTTCTCTCTTAAAATTTCGAAAATTAGATTTGACTTTTTCAAAAATTTTTAAAATCTAGTTGTTTTTATGAGTCAAATCAAATTTTCAATTTAAAAATCTTATCTTTTTCAAAATCTTTTTCAAAAAATCGAATCCTTTTCATTTTTCTTATTTTCAAAAATTTTAAAAATATTTTTCAAAAATCTTTTTCTTATCTTTATTTTCGAAAATAACATCATCAATTAATGTTTTGATTCAAAAATTTCAAGTTTGTTACTTGCTTGTTAAGAAAGATTCAAACTTTAAGTTCTAGAATCATATCTTATGATTTCTTGTGAATCAAGTCATTAATTGTGATTTTAAAAATCAAATCTTTTTCAAAACTAATTTCAATCATATCTTTTCGAAAATATCCTTCTATCTTATCTTTTTCAAAATCATATCTTTTTCGAAAATTTGATTTTAAAATATCTTTTCTAACTTCTTATCTTCTTATCTTTTCAAAATTGATTTTCAAATTTGTTTCAACTAACTAACTAACTTTTTGTTTGCTTCTTATCTTTTTTAAAACTACCTAACTAACTCTCTCTCTCTAATTTTCGAAAATATCTTCCCTCTTTTTCAAAAATTCTTTTTAATTAACTAATTATTTTAATTTTTGATTTTAATTTTTGAAAAATTACTAACCTTTTTCAAAAACTATTTTCAAAAATCACTAACTCTTTTTCAAAAATTATTTTCGAAAATTCTCTTTCTCTCTCATATCCTTCTATTTATTTATTCATCTACTCACACAAGGACCTCTATACTGTAGTAAAAAGGATCCCTATTGTTATTATTATTTTTCTGTCCTTCTTTTTCATATGAGCAGGAGCAAATACAAGAACATTCTTGTTGAAGCAGATCCAGAACCTGAAAGGACTCTGAAGAGGAAACTAAGAGAAGCTAAATTACAACAATCCAGCAAGCACCTTTCAGAAATTTTAGAACAAGAAGAGGAGATGGCAGCCGGAAATAATAATAATGCAAGGAGGATGCTTGGTGACTTTACTGCACTTAATTCCAATTTACATGGAAGAAGCATCTCCATTCCTGCCATTGGAGCAAACAATTTTGAGCTTAAACCTCAATTAGTTTCTCTGATGCAGCAGAACTGCAAGTTTCATGGACTTCCATCTGAAGATCCTTTTTAGTTCTTAACTGAATTCTTGCAGATATATGATACTGTTAAGACTAATGGAGTAGATCCTGAAGTCTACAGGCTCATGCTTTTCCCTTTTGCTGTAAGAGACAGAGCTAGAGTATGGTTGGACTCTCAACCTAAGGATAACCTGAACTCTTGGGATAAGCTGGTCAAGGCTTTCCTAGCCAAGTTCTTTCCTCCTCAAAAGCTGAGTAAGATTAGAGTGGATGTTCAGACCTTCAGACAGAAAGAAGGTGAATCCCTCTATGAAGCTTGGGAGAGATACAAAGGACTGACCAAAAAGTGTCCTTCTGACATGCTTACAGAATGGACCATCCTGGATATATTCTATGATGGTCTATCTGAATTGGCTAAAATGTCATTGGATACTTCTGCAGATGGATCCATTCACCTAAAGAAAACGCCTGCAGAAGCTCAAGAACTCATTGACATGGTTGCTAATAACCAGTTCATGTACACTTCTGAGAGGAATCCTGTGAGTAATGGACGCCTATGAAGAAGGGAGTTCTTGAAATTGATACTCTGAATGGCATACTGGCTCAGAATAAAATATTGACTCAGCAAGTCAATATGATTTCTCAGAGTCTGAATAGAATGCAAGCTGCATCCAACAGTACTCAAGAGGCATCTTCTGAAGAAGAAGCTTATGATCCTGAAAACCCTGCAATAGCAGAGGTAAATTATATGGGTGAACCTTATGGAAACACATATAATCCATCATGGAGAAATCATCCAAATTTCTCATGGAAGGATCAACAAAAGCCTCAACAAGGCTTTAATAATGGTGGAAGAAATAGGTTTAACAATAGTAAACCTTTTCCATCATCCACTCAGCAACAGACAGAGAACTCTGAACAAAATACCTCTAATTTAGCAAACTTAGTCTCTGATCTGTCCAAGGCCACTGTAATTTTCATGAATGAAACAAGGTCTTCCATTAGAAATTTGGAAGTACAAGTGGGCCAGCTGAGTAAAAGGATCACTGAAATCCCCCCTAGTGCTCTCCCAAGCAATACAGAAGAAAATCCAAAAGGAGAGTGCAAGGCCATTGACATAACCACCATGGCCGAACCTGTAAGGGAGGTTGAGGACGTGAATCCCAGTGAGGAAGACCTCCTGGGACGTCCAATGATCAATAAGGAGCTTCCCTCTGAGGAACCAAAGGAATCTGAGACTCATCTAGAGACCATAGAGATTCTATTGAACCTCTTTATGCCATTCATGAGCTCTGATGAGTATTCCTCTTCTGAAGAAAATGAGGATGTTACTGAAGAGCAAGCTGCCAAGTTTCTTGGTGCAATCATGAAGCTGAATGCCAAATTATTTGGTATTGAGACTTGGGAAGATGAACCTCCCCTGTTCACCAATGAACTAAGTGATCTGGATCAACTGACATTGCCTCAGAAGAAACAGGATCCTGGAAAGTTCGTAATACCTTGTACCATAGGCAACATGATCTTTGAAAAGGCTCTGTGTGACCTTGGTTCAGGGATAAACCTCATGCCCCTCTCTGTAATAGAGAAACTGGGAATCTATGGGGTACAAGCTGCTAAAATCTCATTAGAGATGGCAGACAATTCAAGAAAACAGGCTTATGGACAAGTAGAGGACGTGTTAGTAAAGGTTGAAGGCCTTTACATCCCTGCTGATTTCATAGTCCTAGATACTGGGAAGGATGAGGATGAATTCATCATCCTTGGAAGACCCTTCCTAGCCACAGCAAGAGCTGTAATTGATGTTGACAGAGGTGAACTAGTCCTTCAATTGAATGAGGACTCCCTTGAGTTTAAAACTCAAGGACATCCTTCTGTAAACATGGAGAGGAAGCATAAAAAGCTTCTCTCAAAACAGAGTCAACCAGAGCCCCCACAGTCAAACTCTAAGTTTGGTGTTGGGAGGCCACAACCAAACTCTAAGTTTGGTGTTGAACTTCCATATCCAAACTCTAAGTTTGGTGTTGGGAAGTCTCAACAATACTCTGAACATCTGTGAGGCTCCATGAGAGCCCACTGTCAAGCTATTGACATTAAAGAAGTGCTTATTGGGAAGCAACCCAATTTTTATTTATCTAATTCTATTTTTCTTGTTCTTTCATGTTTTATTAGGTTCATGATCATGTGGAGTCACACAATAAATATAAAAATTGAAAACGGAATCAAAAACAGCAGAAGAAAAATCACACCCTGGAGGAAGACCTTACTGGCGTTTAAACGCCAGTAAGAAGCATCTGGCTGGCGTTCAACGCCAGAACAGAGCATGGTTCTGGCGCTGAACGCCCAAAATGGGCAGCATCTGGGCGTTTGAACGCCAGAATTGCACCCTGGAGAAGAGCTGGCGCTGAACGCCCAGAACAAGCATGGTTCTGGCGTTCAACGCCAGAAATGGGCAACAAATGGGCGTTCAATGCGCAGAACAAGCACCAATCTGGCGCTGAAAGCCCAGAGTTGTGTGCAAGGGCATTTTGCATGCCTAATTTGGTGCAAGGTTGTAAATCCTTGAACACCTCAGGATCTATGGACCCCACAGGATCACCTCAGGATCTGTGGACCACACAGGATCCCCACCTACCTCCACTCACTTCTTCTCACCCCTCTTTCACACAATCCCATTAACACTCTTCCCCAAAACTCTTCACCAATCACCTCAATCTCTCTTCCCTATAACCACTTTACCACTCACATCCATCCACTCTTCCCCATAAACCTACCTCATATACCCCACCTACCTTCAAAATTCAAAATCAATTTCCCACCCAAAACCCACCCTTATGGCCGAACCTTACCCCCCTCCCTTCCCTATATATAGCCCTCCATTCTTCCTCATTTTCACACAACACAACCCTCTCTTCCCCTTCTTGGCCGAAACACATCTCTCTCTCCCTCTCCTCCATTTCTTCTTCTTCTTCATCTATTCTTTTCTCTCTTGCTCGAGGGCGAGCAATATTCTAAGTTTGGTGTGGTAAAAGCATAAGCTTTTTGTTTTTCCATTACCATTGATGGCACCTAAGACCGGAGAATCCTCTAGAAAAGGGAAAGGGAAGACAAAAGCTTCCACCTCCGAGTCATGGGAGATGGCAAGATTCATCTCCAAAGCTCAGCAAGACCACTTCTATGATGTTGTGGCCAAGAAGAAGGTGATCCCCGAGGTCCCTTTCAAGCTCAAGAGAAATGAGTATCTGGAGATCCAACATGAAATCCAAAGAAGAGGTTGGGAAGTTCTAACAAACCCCATCCAACAAGTCGGCATCCTAATGGTTCAAGAGTTCTATGCCAATGCATGGATCACTAGGAACCATGATCAAAGTAAGAACTCAAACCCAAAGAATTATATTACAATGGTTCGGGGGAAATACTTAGATTTTAGTCCGGAAAATGTGAGGTTGGCGATTGACTTGCCTATGATGCAAGGAGATGCACGCCCCTACACTAGAAGGGTCAACTTTGATCAAAGGTTGGACCAAGTCCTCATGGACATATGTGTGGAAGGAGCTCAATGGAAGATTGACTCCAAAGGCAAGCCGGTTCAACTAAGAAGACTGGACCTCAAGCCTGTGGCTAGAGGATGGTTGGAGTTCATCCAACGCTCCATCATCCCCACTAGCAACCGATCTGAAGTTACTGTGAATCGGGCCATCATGATCCATAGCATCATGATTGGAGAGGAAGTAGAAGTTCATGAAGTCATCTCCCTTCCATCACTAAGAAGAGGATGGAGCAAGCAAGAGAGCCCATTCATGGATCTCAAGAGACGCATGAAGCTCATCACCATGAGATCCTGGAGATGCCTCAAATGCATTTTCCTCCACAAAATTATTGGGAGCAAATCAACACCTCCCTAGGAGAATTAAGTTCCAACATGGGACAATTAAGGGTGGAACATCAAGAGCACTCCATCATCCTTCATGAAATAAGAGAAGATCAAAAAGCAATGAGGGAGGAGCAACAAAGACAAGGAAGAGACATAGAAGAGCTCAAGGACATCATTGGTTCCTCAAGAAGGACCACCATCACTAAGGTGGACTCATTCCTTGTTCTTACTTTCACTGTTTTTCGTTTTCTATGTTAAGTGCTTATCCATGTTTGTGTCTTCATTACATGATCATTAGTATTTAGTAACTTTATCTTAAAGTTATGAATATCCTATGAATCCATCACCTCTCTTAAATGAAAAATGCTTTAATTCAAAAGAACAAGAAGTACATGAGTTTCAAATTTATCCTTGAACTTAGTTTAATTATGTTGATGTGGTGACAATGCTTCTTGTTTTCTGAATGAATGCTTGAACAGTGCATATATCTTTTGAAGTTGTTGTTTAAGAATGTTAAATATGTTGGCTCTTGAAAGAATGATGATAAGGAGACATGTTATTTGATAATCTGAAAAATCATAAAAATGATTCTTGAAGCAAGAAAAAGCAGCAAAGAACAAAGCATGCAGAAAAAAAAAGAAAAAAATATAGGCAAAAAAAAAATAATAAAAAGAAAAAGCAAGTAGAAAAAGCCAAAAGCTCTTAAAACCAAGAGGCAAGAGCAAAAAGCCAATAACCCTTAAAACCAAAAGGCAAGGGTAAATAAACAGGATCCCAAGGCTTTGAGCATCAGTGGATAGGAGGGCCTAAAGGAATAAAATCCTGGCCTAAGCGGCTAAACCAAGCTGTCCCTAACTATGTGCTCGTGGCGTGAAGGTGTCAAGTGAAAACTTGAGACTGAGTGGTTAAAGTCAAGGTCCAAAGCAAAAGAAGAGTGTGCTTAAAAACCCTGGACACCTCTAATTGGGGACTTTAGCAAAGCTGAGTCATAATCTGAAAAGGTTCACCCAATTATGTGTCTGTGGCATTTATGTATCCGGTGGTAATACTGGAAAACAAAGTGCTTAGGGCCACGACCAAGACTCATAAAATAGCTGTGTTCAAGAATCATCATACTGAACTAGGAGAATCAATAACACTATCTGAACTCTGAGTTCCTATAGATGCCAATTATTCTGAACTTCAATGGATAAAGTGAGATGCCAAAACTATTCAAGAGGCAAAAAGCTACAAGTCCCGCTCATCTGATTGGAGCTATGTTTCATTGATAGTTTGGAATTTATAGTATATTCTCTTCTTTTTATCCTATTTGATTTTCAGTTGCTTGGGGACAAGCAACAATTTAAGTTTGGTGTTGTGATGAGCGGATAATTTATACGCTTTTTGGCACTATTTTTAGTATGTTTTTAGTAGAATCTGGTTACTTTTAGGGATGTTTTCATTAGTTTTTATGTTAAATTCATATTTCTGGACTTTACTATGAGTTTGTGTGTTTTTCTGAGATTTTAGGTATTTTCTGGCTGAAATTGAGGGACTTGAGCAAAAATCAGATTCAAAGGTAGAAGAAGGACTGCTGATGCTGTTGGATTCTGACCTCCCTGCACTCAAAATGGCGCTCTTCCAATTGCGTTGAAAAGTAGACATTCAGGGCTTTCTAGAAATGTATAATAGTCCATACTTTGGCCGAGTTTAGACGACGTAAAAGGGTGTTGAACGCCAGTTCTACGCTGCTGTCTGGAGTTAAACGCCAGAAACAAGTCACAAACCAGAGTTGAACGCCAGAAATACGTTACAACCTGGCGTTCAACTCCAGAAAGAGCCTCTGCACGTGTAACATTCAAGCTCAGCCCAAGCACACACCAAGTGGGCCCCAGAAGTGGATTTATGCATCAATTACTTTCTTCTGTAAACCCTAGTAACTAGTTTAGTATAAATAGGACTTTTTACTATTGTATTAGACATCTTATGATCTTCGGATCATCTTTGATCACGTTTTGGGGGCTGACCATTCGGCCTTGCCTGGACCTTTCACTTATGTATTTTCAACGGTAGAGTTTCTACACTCCATAGATTAAGGTGCGGAGCTCTGCTGTTCCTCAAAGATCAATGCAAAGTACTACTATTTTTCTATTCAATTCAACTTATTCCGCTTCTAAGATATTCATTCGCACTTCAACCTGAATGTGATGAACGTGACAATCATCATCATTCCCTATGAACGCGTGCCTGACAACCACTTCCGTTCTACCTTAGATTGAATGAGTATCTCTTGGATCTCTTAATCAGAATCTTCGTGGTATAAGCTAGATTGATGGCGGCATTCATGAGAGTCTAGAAAGTCTAAACCTTGTTTGTGGTATTTCGAGTAGGACTTTGGGATTGAATGACTGTGACGAACTTCAAACTCGCCAGTGCTGGGCGTAGTGACAGACGCAAAAGGAGGGTGAATCTTATTCCAGTATGATCGAGAACCTCAGATGATTAGCCGTGCTGTGACAGAGCATTTGGACCATTTTCACAAGAGGATGAGATGCAGCCATTGACAAGGGTGATGCCTCCAGACGATTAGCCATGCAGTGACAGCGCATCGGACCATTTTCCAGAGAGGATTAAAAGTAGCCATTGACAACGGTGATGTCCTTACATAAATCCAGCCATGGAAAGGAGTAAGATTGATTGGATGAAGACAGCAGGAAAGTAGAGGTTCAGAGGAACGAATGCATCTCTATACGCCTATCTGAAATTCTAACCAATGAATTACATAAGTATTTCTATCCTTAGTTTCTATCTATTTATTATTTATTTTCGAAAACTCCATAACTATTTTATATCCGCCTGACTGAGATTTACAAGATGACCATAGCTTGCTTCATACCAACAATCTCCGTGGGATCGACCCTTACTCACGTAAGGTTTATTACTTGGACGACCCAGTGCACTTGCTGGTTAGTTGTATCGAAGTTGTGAATGAAAAACGATTTATTAAGACGTGCGTACAGAGTTTCTGGCGCCGTTGCCTGAGATCACAATTTCGTGCACCACTAAGTCTAGCAAGATAACTATTGCTTGCTCAATCCAACAATCCTCATGGGATCGACCCTCACTCACCTGAGGTATTACTTAGATGACCCGGTGCACTTGCCGGTGAGGTTGTGCGAGTTCTAATTTCGCGCACCACTCAAAAAGGAATGATGATCTTGTTGATTGTTGAGAGTGTTCCAGACACTATATCCTTGGGTTAAGTACAATAGTGTACAGGGCACTATATCCTTGGGATTGAATTATGATTGATAACCATTTTTACTGCAAGAGTGTGTTAGGCACTATATCCTTGAGTTATGCATGCGAGTGTGCCTGGCACTATATCCGAGGGTCAATAGTCTGCAGGGCACTATATCCCTGGCGTGGCAGAAAAGGTGACGTCTGAAAGGATGTGTCGGGTTGGCATTTATAGACCGACAAGTGATATCATGAGCCAATAAGACAGGCATTCATCATGTGCATCTCCTTTGTGTTTTGTTTGCTTTGCCTAATTGCATCTTTCGCCTAAATGTATAATATGCTTACTTGCTAATTGTTTTAATTGCTTTACATGTATATTACTTGTGTTTTACTTGCTTGCATTATTTGTGATTGTCTGGTGTTGAGGAGGTTAGGTAGGCAGTGGCGATGGGATCGCATGGAGGGTAGATTGGTGAAGGCTGTGGGACAGCAGTGTAATTTGGTATTAGTTAAAAATCCCCTAAGTTTAGATAACCCTATTTATGATTTTTGGTTTAAGTTATTTATGTCATTAAGCTTGAATATCTATATTCGATGTGAAGTTCTAGGATTGCCTTTGGCTTCCCGGAACCTTATATCTTATATATTAGGAACTGTTACCATACTGAGAACCTTCGGTTCTCATACCATATGTTGTTGTTATTTTCCAGATGCATGTCGTAACCCACCTCGTGAGTTGCGAGATGATTACCCTAGCCAATGCATTACGAGCTCAACATGTTTCGGAAAATCAGTTCGTGGAGTTTACGGCATATCAGCTGATAGGTGAGGTTCATCATTGGTGGCAAGGGAAGTGCTGACTTATGCAGCTACAGCATGAGGACAAATGCTTTTACGATTTTTGATTAGGATTTCCAATTTCTAACCGATATGGCCTTGAATCATGTTGAAAAAAGTTTTAAAGCTTGGAATGATTTTGAAATTTGGTTCGGAACTTTTGGTTTAAATAAATTAGTTTTGAAACTTGGTCGGAACTCTTGGTTTAAATGATATGGTTTAAAAGAAAAGTGAATTCTATGATTTTGCTAAATTTTGAATTTGGTTTGAATTTGACTTATAAAAATGGATTCAAATGAAAAAGTTATGATTCAAGGATTTTAATGAATTTAAGAAAATCATGATTTAAAGTGATTGATTTACGAATAAATGATTTTTAAGTCTCTTGGAAAAGCTTTAAAATTGAACTGGTTTAGATTGAACTTGTTTTGAAGGTTTTGGAAAATGTTATAAAAGCGGTATTTGGTTTAAAGGAAAATTTCTGTTCGACGTAGTGGAGTAATTCGAGTTATTAGTGACGAATTATCAGACTGATGCAGTGGAAGGCACGAGGGAACATCGACACATGAATGTGCACCCATTTTCCAAAATTTTCAATGAGGTACCCAAAATAAACTTTTGAATTTCTACCAATGTTTCTCACAATTTTTCCCTACTTAAATGAAACACACTCCTCAACCTAAGCTAATAAAAGATGCAATTCAATGTTATTCATGGTTTTTCGCTTAACATTGGTATGCAGTAGCAATTTGAACAAAAGGGGATTAAAAAGCTCAAAAGTGGCTCAAAATGGTAGATATAACGGTATAGTCATATGGGTTAGTGAGCTTTAATTCAAAAATGGCCTCAACCATGCTAAATGCATTCAAAACATCAAACATTAGAAATAAAGAATCAAGAAAATCTAAGATCACATTCATAGAAGGAACATAGCACACAAGAATAAGGATTGTGGTTGAAATATGCAACCACGCATTATAAGCTCAATAACTCACAAGGTTGTTTGTTCTATCTCCCTTCTATGTTCCACAAAAAATCATTCAAGCAAGTTTAAAAAATAATTTTCCAGACCAATTCAATGGAATGCCATAAAAGAGAATTCTCGAAAATTTTTGTTGTTTTTGCCAAGATTATTTCCTATGTATGTATGTATGTTGTGTTGGATGCAATTTCAAAAATTTCTAGTTCTTTTCCTAATTTCCACTATCCAAAAATTATCATGAATAATTAGGACAAAATTGAACTAGGCACTATACTATTCACAACATCCAATCATAACTACTATCTATTGCATAGGTACCAAGCAAAAATGCAAAATGCAATAGCTAGAAATAAAGCTATGAATAAGCTAAGATATATATGTATATAACCAAAATAAGAAAAGTGCAAAGGTTAAAAATACTAACAAATATCCACAAGAAAACAAAATAGAGTGCAAATATTCGGAAAGAAAAATTTACACCCCAAAAGTCGCAAATCCTCCCCTACATTTAGGCGTTGCACAGTTCTCCGTGGATGCATCATAATCCAGAGAGAAAGGCTCTAAAGCACTCCACCTTCAGCTGGCAGATGCGGGGGCTCGGGCTACTGTATAAAATAAATAAACAGGAATTGAGGAAGAGTTCATGGTAGTGTGATATGCTAAAAGACAACGTGTGTATTCTAAATGTGCGCGCGATTAGAATACACACATTGGACGGTTAAAATGGCAACCACACAATAAAAAAGTAATCATGTGCTCCTCAATTAAATGGCCTAAGATTCAAGCAATGGATGAACATCAATTGAAACACAAGCAAGCTTAGGTAATTACAACAAGAGTGAAGTGAATTTAGGAAATATTGGATATTAAAATTGTGCAAGTGAAAATGCAAGATTAATATAAATTAGCACAACAAACAATAACCGATTCAATGATAATCGAACTACTTATTCATCCTAAGCAATGAAACAATCACACAAACGAGAAATTTGTTGCGAGAAGAGACAAGCTTGATAAGAATCAAATCGAATCACTCAACCAAATG
Source organism: Arachis ipaensis (assembly GCF_059453495.1). NCBI lineage: Eukaryota > Viridiplantae > Streptophyta > Magnoliopsida > Fabales > Fabaceae > Arachis > Arachis ipaensis. Next base: position 77,537,567 of record NC_142441.1, on the reverse strand, counting down.
CACGGCATTAAAGAACACGTACCTCACTATGTGATTATATTGATTTGAGAACTATGATAAACAAGTAATTCAATTTAATTCACTAAATTCAATATATACTTGTTATGAATTCCACCAAATATGAAACCAAATGTAAAATTCCCACGTTGATTTGGTCCTAGTAACTCAAAGCATCAAACAAGTACATTATTGAAATTCAATCACAAATCATCATAATCATTCAAAAGTGCACAATTCTTAATTAGAACGCCAAACAAGGATATAGTCTAACACATATGGTAGCTATAACACATGTATTAAACTAAAAGTTCATTCAGGCATCATGACGAACACTTGGTGTGTAGTTGCATATATTTATGAAATTCAACCTAGCTTCAACCAAAATTCATCCTAAAAACAGCAAGCACACATTTGCAATCCATATAACTGACAACTAACTAATCTAAACCTAACATAATTACCAAAATCAACAACAAAAATTTACTTAAAACTATTTAAAAGAAGTAGAAAAATAGGGCAAAAGCAAGAACCTAACTTAAGAGAAGTGAAGGGTGAGGGGAGGTGGCGCAGTGGCATTAGGATACCACCGCCAGAGTCACAGTAGCAGAGCGGCATCGAAGTGAAGGAAAAGAGTGCGAGCTAGGTTGCTGGTGCAGGGTAGAGGAGCAGAGCTCGAGGAATGGAGGAAAGAAGAAAGAAAGAAAGAAAGAAAGAGAGAGGTGGTGCGGCGGTGGTGGTCGCCGAAGGCAGAGGGGTCGCTAGAATGGAAGGGAAGGTGGGGTGATGGTTGGTGGTCTGGGTTGGGTGAACGGAGAAGAGAGAAAGGGTTTTGGGGGGAGGGGGGTAAGGCACGATATGGTTCTGATTCAAAAATCATAACCAAAACACATATTGTGCATATGCACACCAAGTAAAAATCAGAGGGTGTGCATATGCATAAGCGTATGCCCACGCACTCGGCAAGGAGGCAATTAAGAGGTATGCGTACGCGCAGTTGGGTGCATACGCACAGGTTATTGAAGAAGGGGCATGTGTGCGTACGTACAATTGTGTGGGTACGCACAAAGGCTTTTTTTTTCTTTTTTTTTTAAGAGTGAAATAAGGTCATGTGTGCGCACGCATAGGTGATGCGTGGATATTTTATTCACTTTTTGGCATTGTGTTCCTAGTGTTTTCAGTTATATTTTATTAGGTTTTAGTTAATTTTAATAGTTTTTAATGAAAAATTCACTTTTTGGATGCTACTTTGAGTTGTTGTGTTTTTGTTATGATTTCAGGTAATTTCTGACTGAAATTGGCAAGTTTTGACAAAGTCTGATTCAGAGACAAAGAACAGAGTGTAGATGCTGTCAGATCCTGACCTCCATGCATTCAAACGAGCATTTCTGGAGCTATTGAGGCCCAACTAACACTCACTCAACGGTGTTGAAAAGTGAACTTCCAGAGCTTTCCAACAATATATAATAGTCTATACTTATCTTTAAAGGAGACTACACATATTGGGCGTTGAACACCCGAATCACCCCCTTTCTGGCGTTCAATGGCCCAAGGGGAGCAAGCCCAGTATTGAACGCCCAAACCTGGCGTTCAACGCCCCAAGGGGAGCTGGGAAGCGTGCAATTTACCTCCTAATGGGCATCGAACACCCATTCCTTAAGCCAAACACCAAGCTCAACCCAAAACACTCACCAAAGTGGGTCCATGAGTGGATTTTTGCAGCATTAGTCTAGTCTATGATATTTCTGTACTTTTTCCTTAATAGATTAGTATATACAAGAGAAGATTACCCATGTTTAGGATCTTCTGCCTCATCTTCTTCTATTACTTTCATTTTCTATAAAGCATGAGTCACTAAACCTCCTAGGTTAAGGTTAGGAGCTCTGCTGATTCTCATAGATTAATAATATTACTATTTGTATTTCAATCTGTGTTTGATTCCATTCTAAGATGTATCTTCGTTCTTCAATCCTTATGAATCTGGGGTGGAACTAGCTTATGACCCATTATTCTACATGAATTCTTGCAAGTCTCGAGATGGATAACATTGAACTACAAGCTTCATTATACGTCTCTTAGACGGCTAATCCACGTGTTTGTTGGGGACATGGGAACATCTGTTTAGCCGTTCTTGGGGCGATTAAGGCCTTTGTGGTATAAGCTTGAATCATAAAGCTTCATTCTCCGATCTGGAAGATCTGACATTGTTTGTGGCATTTTGAGTAGGATCACCAGAGATTGAATTATTGGAGCTTCACCCTCGTTCAGATTGAATGACCATTAGCGTGGCATTTGATGTTAAGCAGAGGAGATTAATGACCATTAGCATGCTGTTAATCACTTACAGCTTGCTATGGAATGAATCATTAATTATTGGAATAGACAGTAAGAAATGTTAATCCGGAAAGATAAGGCATCTCCAAAACCTTAACTGATCTCTCACTATGGTTTCTTCGCTATTTCTTTATTGCTCTCTCATTTATTTTATGCGCATTCAATAACACAACCAATCAACTTTCTATCTGCTTGACAAAGAAGTGCAGGATAATCATTACTTGCTCAATCCGACAATCCTCGTGGGATCGATCCTTACTCACCTGAGGTATTACTTGAATGACCCGGTGCACTTGCCGGTTAACCTATGCGGAGTTCTAAATTTGCGCACCAAATTTTTGGTGCCGTTGCCGGGGATTGTTTGAGATTGACAAACTAACGATTGTCTTGTTCCTTAGGTCAGGTACTTTTTACTGTTTTTCTTTTTGTTTGTGTTTCTTGTGTTTTGGTTTCTTGCTAAAATTTTCAAATTTTCTTAATTTATTTTTCAAAAATTTTTCAAAAACTATTTCTTTTGTTTGAGTCTTGTATCAATCTTTAAATTTGGTGCCTTTTTGTGTTTTTCTTTCAAAATTTTCGAAAATAGTGTGGTTTGATCTTAAAATTTTTATGTTTGGTGTTTGTTGGTGTCTGTCTTTTTGATCTTTCAATTTTCAAAATCTCAAATTTAAATTTTGTTGTTATCTTATTTTGATTTAAACTCAAATTTTAAGTTTGGTGTCTTGTTAGTTGTCTTTCTATGTTTATCTTTTTTATCTTTTCAAATCTTCTTCTTATCTTTTTCTTTTTCTTTGAATTTCAAAAGTTTATCTTATCTTATTTTAAATTCAAATTTTAAAATTTAATTTTCAAAATTTAAAATTTAAAATCTTTTTAAATCTTTCAAATCTTACTTTCCTTGCTTGACTTTTTCTTTCCAATTTTTAAACTTCAAGATCTTCTTTTGACTTTCCCTTTTTAAATTTCATATTTTCAAAATCAAATATTTTATCTTTATTTTCAAATCTTGAGTAGTTAATTGTTTGTTTTATTTTAAATTTTAAAAGTTTGGTGCTTCTTGTTAGTAATTTTTTAATTTTCAAATCATATTTTGTTATCTCTCTTGATTATTGATCTTTATCTTATCTATCTTTTTCCTTGATTTTAGTTATTTGATTCTTTATTTAAATTTAAATTTTAGATTCAAAATTTAAGTTTGGTGTTTCTTTAATTTTCTTTTCTCTTTCGTTTTGAATTTCAACATTTTTACACCAATCTCATTATAATTTCTTTTAAAATTTTTTGAATTTCCTAATTTCTTTTTCTTCTTATTTTTTATTTATTTTCAAAATTTCAAAAAAAAAACTTAAATATTTTTAATTCGTGTTCGTTCTTCTTGGGTGTCTCACTGGGAGTTTTCTATACTTTGACATAGAGACTCCCACTTTTCTTTGTCTCTTGCTTGTGTAGGAATACCAAAAATCACTATGGATCCAAATGAGGATGCACAACCCAGAAGAACTTTGGGGTCTTATACAGTTCCCACTCCTGACTTCTATGGAAGGAGCATTAGTACACCTCCTATTGGAGCAGACAATTTTGATCTCAACCCTCAGTTAATCATCCTAAGACAACAGAACTGCCAGTTTCATGGGCTTCCACTAGAAGATCCCAACAAGTTTATATCAGATTTTTTGCAGATCTGTGACATTGTAAAGACTTATGGAGTGGAGCCTGAAGTCTACAGGATGATGCTCTTCCCATTTGCTTTGAGAGATCAAGCAAAAAAATGGTTGGATGTCCAACCCAAGAAGAGCTTGAACACCTAGAGTGAGGTAGTCAACAAATTTCTAAACAAGTGTTTTCTGCCAATGAAGCTGACTAAGCTATGGAGGGATATTCAGACTTTTAAGCAGGAAGAGAGCGAGTCTCTCTATGACACCTGGGAAAGGTACAAGTTGATGCTCAGAAAATGTCCCATTGAAATGTTTATAAAGTGGGTCAAGCTGGAAATCTTCTATGACGAACTCTCTGAAAGAGCCAAGGTATCCCTGTATAATTATGCGGGTGGCTCTTTACACATGAAGAAAACTCTAGAGGAGGCCAACAAACTCATTGCAATGGTGGCTAACAACCAATACCTATACTCATCAGAGAAGACCTCAATGAAAAGGGAAGACAATAGAGTTTGAACCGAATTTGCTATTCGTAAACAAAATGAATCTTTAGTCTAGTAGCTGAACTTTCTCACACAACAAGTGTTGAGCCTGCAAAGTTCAGTTAACAATCCTCCTCCTCAGCCTCCACAGCCTCATAGTACTCTTGACCTGGCACCTATATTACCAGAACTTGTAAAGAGCAAGCAAGGCTTTATGCAGGAGACCAAAGCCTCCATAAGGAATATGGAAGCATGTTTGGACCAGGTAGAGCAGCACTTGTCTGCACATATAAGAGAAGAGTGCCAAGCCATCTAATTAAGGAGTGGAAGGACATTGAACAACAAACCCCAAAGCCATAAGAGGCAAGAAGAAGAAGAAATGGCAGAAGATGAACGAGCTGCAGCCTAGAGCACCATCAGGGGCATTGAACGCCCTAAGAGGAGTGACACTGGAGTTCAATGCCAAGAAAGGGGCAGCATTGGTGTTGAACGCCCAAACAGGGGAGACCAGACACATGCGAGTGCTGGGAACACCTCTTCTAAACAAGCTGGCAACCCTTCTTCAGGCACTAAAGACACTCATCCTACACCAACCAAAAATCATGAGTACAAGACCATGATTCCATATCCTCAGAAACCTCGTCAGGTAGAAAAGGATAAATAATTTGCTAAGTTTGCAGATTACCTCAGGACTCTGGAGATCAAAATCCCATTCGCAGAAGCCCTTGAACAAATACCCTCCTATGCCAAGTTTATGAAGGACATAATAAGCCACAAGAAGTACTGGAGGGAGGTAGAAACAGTCTTCCTCAATGAAGAGTGCAGTGTAGTCATCTAAAAGAACCTACCTGTTCCGTGGGTTACCTGAAACTAGAAGGTCGATCTCGGACGAGATCTTGCTGACTAAGGCGGCTGTATCCAACTTGTTAAAATAAGAGGTGCGGCTGGTCCTCATTCACCAGAGGGGGGTGGTACCTGCAAGAGACTCTGATGCTTAAGTTAGTACGAGCTTTATGCAGGTTTTTTGTAGGATTGGAGTATGAGTTATACCTGGGTGCTCCAGTGTATTTATAGCAATGTTGAGTGACCTTCCTTGAGATAAGTTTGTTATCTTTTCTTATCTTTTGTGGGTGAGATCAGTTATCTTTTGGCCAGCCGCCTTCCAATAGGAGGTGACTCTTCTTTCTTGGGCCTCTTTGGGCCTCTGTGGTGATTTGTCCGAGCTCTTTGTAAGGAGGTCGGCAGTGGACCAAACTTCAAAGAGGTCGGTCGCTTTGTCTTCGTCCAACCCGGACCTTATAGCTCGGTCCAGGGTATGAATAGTGCCCTTGCTTGAGCTTTGACCTTTCCATAAGATCGTGCTTTCTGAGCCTCGATCTCTTTGGGAAAGTCGTGTTCAAGCATCTTGTTCGGTCTGCTCCTTCGTTCGCGAGTTTTGCGTCATTTAAATGCCGTTTTGAAAATGCGAAGCGTTTTTGCTTTCGCTCCTTTATTGCTGCGTTTGTTTCTCTAGGGGGTTGCCTCCTTGGGAATATGCACGCAATTTTAATGACTATTGATTGGGCTTTTATTCTTTTACGCCGTTTCTTTTCCCTCTTTGCAATTTGAAATTGAAAAGGAGTTTTATTTTTTAGTTTCTTGCTTTCGTCTGTTTCGTTTTCATTCTTCTGGAGAGAAGGCCTCTTTCTCTAGTTTACTTCTTAGATTCACCCCAAGCTCTCTTCTTTCTTTTGAAGCTGCAAAGCTTTTACTGGTGTGGACCACTCGTGATTTGCCGTTCATCTGTTGTTGCTTCTTTTCTTCCTTGCAGGTTGGTGCTTTGCTTCGTACCCTTTCGCTTTTTACGTGCTTGTATCTCATTCAGGGATGTTGGATGTTTCTTGGATATTGAATGGCTAAAAGGTCCCTCTCTCAGGCCGTTGATGAGCCCCATGATGGCCACTTCTGTTGGGAGACTTTGTATGTCGAGACATGCTTTGTTGAATCTTTTCATGTAGTTGCGAAGGCTTTCCCGATCTCCTTGTTTAATTCCCAGTATGCTTGGAGCATGTTTGGTCTTGTCCTTCTGGATGGAAAACATGGCGAGGAACTTTTTGGCTAGGTTGTCAAAACTTGTGATTGATCTTGGAGGCAAAGTGTCAAACCACTTTATTGCTGTTTTTGTCAGGATAGTCGGGAAAGCTTTGCATCGAATTGCATCTGAGGCATCTGTGAGATACATCCTGCTTCTGAAATTGCTGAGATGATGGCTTTGATCAGATGTACCATCATATGGGGTCATGTCAGGATCTTTAAAGTCCTTTGGGAATTTAGATTTCATGATCTCTTTAGTGAATGGATCTTGATCCTTGTGGGAGTTATCTTCATGATTTGAACGAGTAGTTTTGGTTTTGAGATCGGCTTCGAGCTTTGTGAGTTTGTCCTCTAGCTCTCGACGACCTCTCGTTTCCCTCCGAAGGTCTCTCTCGGCTTCCCACTAATGTTCGGCCTCTTGTTCGAGCTGTTTGAGGCGATTCTGTTGTTCACGAAGGGCATCTAAGATTTTGGTGTTTGGAGATTGCTTGTCCCCCTTGGTTTGAGGCACATCCTTTGATGTGGCATCCGTATTTTAAAGCGGGGTTCTTTCTTCCAAACCGGAGTTGTGATCATTGTTAAGGTTGTCTGCCATGATGGTAGGATGACTTCCAGGTTCCTCGGCAATGGCGCCAATGTTCCGAGGGTTACCTGAAGCTGAAGGTTGATCTCAGAGGAGATCTGCTGTGGTGGCCGGAACAGTCGTGCCCGACCTATTGGCTCTTAGTGGTGCTGCTGATCCTTGATCACCAGAGGGTGGTGGTACCTGCAAGAGACTCCGATGCTTAAGTTAGCACGGGCTTTGAGCAGGTATTTGTGTAGAATCAGAGTATGCGTTATACCTGGGTGCTCCAGTGTATTTATAGTAGTGTGGAGTGACCTTCCTTTGAGATAAGTTAGTTACCTTATCTTATCTTTTACGGGTGGGTCCCCTTATCTTTGGCCAGCCATCTTTAAGCAGGCTGTGATCTTCTGCTTTGGTCGTACTTGGGCCCTTATAGCAATTTGGCCAAGCTCTTTGGGAAGAGGTCGGTGTCGACCAACCTTTGTAAGAGGTCGGTCATTTTTGTCTTCATCCAACCCGGCTCGCCTAGCTCGACTCATGGTATGAACAAACATTAATTAGAGAATTGTTCTAGTTGAGCTAAATCAAAATTGAGTTGAGATTGCAGAATGTAAATTGGCGGGAAACTTAAATTGCAAGAAATTAAATGACAGAATTTAAACTGCGAGAAATTAAATGACAGAAGCTTAAATTGCAAGAAATTAAATTGGAATGGGAGTTAAGCATGAAATTAGAGAAGCAGAATATAAAAGAATGGGTAGATCAGAGATGGGAAAGCTCATTGGGGTCAGGAGATGTTATAATTCTCCAGATCAAATTCATTTTCATCTCGTCCTCAATCAATGCATTCATTGATCTCCTTGGCAATATTAGGTGATTAGATCCCAATTCCTTGGCAATCTAATCTCTCTAAGCATGAATAATTTCCCAATTCCTTGATTTAAGTGCTCATGGGAAGAGATGAAGTATGGTCACTGATTATACCATACATATTCATAGATCAAAGTATTGGTAGGATTACATGTCACAATATCCATCCAAACCCCAATCTAATCCAATGTTTGAAAGCAATTCTAGCATGATCTCCTCATTCCTCTTCCAAGGTTCAAACAAGATCCAATTATGGATAGCTTCTTTCCCAAGACAACTATCCAATTGGATGAAGAACGAAAGCTTTCTAGTAAAATCAACAGAAAAGAAAGAAGAAGAAGAATGAAAACTAATATTGATCCATTGAATTACACAGAGCTCCCTAACCCAATGAAAGGGGTTAGTTGTTCATAGCTCAATTCAATTACAGAGAAAGAAAATGCATAAAAGTAAGAAAGTACTAAAAAGAAAATTTTAGAAAAAGAAAGTACATAAAACTAAAGGAAAAATTGCCTAAGAAATGAAATCAGGGTCTGAACACCCAGAGCCCCTTCAGGGCCTCCCCAGAGCTCTTCAGTCTTCAACAATCATTCTATACTCTTCTTTCTCATCTTCAATTGGATAAAGTAATTGGATGTGGGCCTTGGCTGAAGCATTTAGGAGTGATTCTTTAGTGATGGGCATTGGCAACTAACTTTCATATTCTGTATGAGTGCATTTTGGAATGAAATTAGCTTAACGTTAGTGATCACGTTAGTATAAAAACGCTGGACAAAACGTCCCTTTGGAAAAATGGTTGCTGGTTGCTGTCATTGGCGTTTGACTCAACATTGGAGTGCCAACGTTCTTCTACCCACGCGTGCGCATGACCCACGCGTTCGCGTGGATGGACAAAATTGCCACTCCACACGTGCGCTTAGCCCACGGGTGCGCGTCGAACAGGTTTTTGCGCGTATGCATCCTTCAAGCATTCGCGTGCAAGGCCAAAATTCGCATCCACGTAGACGCGTACGTGTCACCTCAAATTTTTCCACTTCCAGTTTTGGGAGTCTCATCGCGTATGTTGTCCTCAGCGTTGGACTACAAATGCTCCCTCCGACGTTGGCCTTCCATGCGTGTGCACGCGTGGGTTGTCAAAATTCCACAATCAACGCGGGTACGTCATCCACGCGTACGCGTCGCACCAAATTTTCCAATTTCCAGAAAGCACACTGTATTGAATTCCGTTGGAGGTAACGTTGGACTACCAACGTTCCCTCCAAAGTTGGTACCAGAAACTTGCATAAAGTTGCATTGCCCTCTTTCATTGCTTCTCCTCTGCTTCTTTCTTCCTATTATCAACCAAACAAATACATCAAAAGCTTTGCTAAAATCCCAAGAAATTGCCTCCTTCTTATCACACAAGTAATTATGGCATAAATCTCATGAAAATGCATCAAATTAACCATGTTTGCATGAATCAAGGTGTGCATGAAATTTTCATCCAAATACTTACTTATTGACTAAGAAATGCATGAAACCTAATAAAAAACAAAGAAAAAGGCTGGTAGAACTAGCCTAAAATGTCTTGGTATCTAAGAGAAGAATATAGCATAACATTAGATTAGCTTAGGAGTAGTGGTCGATAGTTTTTAGTGTAGTTTTTCTTTAAGTTTTTCATCATCTTCTCTACTAGGGTTTATACTAGGCTTTTTACATTCAAGTGCCATTTCAATTTTGATCTTGGATTTTGCTAATTCCCATTGAAAGTATCTCTTGCTATTACTCTTTATAGTTACATTGTTCTTACACTTTCTTATAATTCAAGTTGTAGTTCAATTTCACTTCTCCTTTGCAATTTCTATTTCTTGTTGATGAATTTGATGTTTGATGATTATTACATGTTTTCTTGAGTCTTTATTGTTGATTGAGATCATTTGTTGCTTTTGGTTTCAAGCTTTTTCTCATTTTTCCCATGTTTAAGCTTTTTGCCCACCAAGTGTTTGACAAAATGTCAAGCATGATTTTGGGCTAGTTTTCTATCTCTTGGCTTGGGAAAAGTGAGCAATTGGGTTCCTAGAGTTGGAATGTCCAATAATTAGTGTCAATTTTGGATTGTTAATTGTTGTTGTTCCCACTAACGCTATGTTGTTGCTAAGTTAATTAGCAAGCAATTTAGGATTTGTGGGTTAAGAACACTTATGCTCATTTAACTTACTTTTCGATGTGAGAGTTGACCAAATGAGATTGATCCATTTAAGTTGGCATTGTTGTGGTTCCAACAAGGAAAAGGACCCTTAGCTCACTCCAAGCTAAGATGCCTTTTATGCTTCAATTCCTTTATACACATTTACATTAGTTCTTTCTATACTTTACTTGTCTATATTGCATAGTTACTTCATTTATTCCTTCATTAGTTCATCTATTACAATTTTGCATGATCTTTCATTGCTTTATATGTTTATCTCTTCATTGCAAACCCCATGATCCTCACAACAAAGATTGCACACTCATTGGTCTCAAGTGTCCTTGGGAGACGACCCGGGAATTGAAACTCCCGGAATTGAATTAGTTTTGAATTGTGACTATTCTTGGATTTAGTATTTGATCTTGGGAATTAATTGTTGGTGTAGACTATACTTTCAACCATGGAATTATATTTTGTGAAAATCTAGACTAACAATAGTTCTCTCCATCATCGTGCTTTCACTTTTTAAGTAATGTCCCTTTTTCAGGGTTTGTACTTTTTGGTTGAGCATTTTGGGCCTAGATTTTTCAACCATTTTTGGCATTTGCGTGGTGTTTTTCCCTTCTAGTGATCCTTTCATTGGTCTGACTTCTCTGTCGGACCTTCTCAAGTTATTTTTAGCAATCCCATTTTTAGTCTGACCTTGTCAGGCCGCTTTGCATGGGTTACTTTTTATAACTTCTTGCATTAACTTTGGCTTTTGTCGTTTCACCTTTCTGACCTTTCTTTGGTCGGGCGATGAATTTTGTGTTTTGAGCGTAAATTAATGTGTCTTGGTAGGAAACTTTTTCAGGGAATCTTAAATTTTATTCAAGTAGTAAAATGAAAAATAAAGAGTAAGTACATATGGGGGCTTACCCTAGTAGTCGTGTAGCTTTTAGGCCTTGGCCTGGTGCCTCATTAAAAAGCCCTTTAGGGAAAAAGAGCGCGCCTTGGCCTGAGACCTTTTTTCTAGCTGTAGTACTTCCTTAGGTTGTAGGCATGCCATGACCTCAGGAGCTCCCACCCTTGGAGGTTGGCCACCCTATAGTATACTTTTCCTAGTACTTCTGTGATTCAGTATGGTCCTTTCTAGTTGGCTGCTAGCTTCCCTTCTCCTGACCGACCTGCTCCGATATCGTTTTGGATTAAAAAGAGGTCATCGGTAGTGAAGCTTCGCCAGATTACTTTCTGGTTATACCGAGCTCTTCCCTTTGTACTTGGGAGTTGGTATTTTCATTGTAGAGGATCACCCTGGGGGATCTTTCTTCTACTTCTACGGGAATTATTGCCTCCATTCTGTAAGCAAGTCGAAAGGGTGATTCTCCGGTGGTGGAGTGTGGTGTTGTCCGGTGTGCCCATAGGACTTGTGGGAGCTCCTCAGCCCAGGCTCCTTTTGCATTTTGTAGTATATATTTTAACCCAACTAATATGACTTTGTTGGCGGCTTTCGCCTGTCCGTTGGCTTGTGGGTGTTCCATGGAGGTGAACTGGTGCTTGATTTTTAGATCAGCTACCAGGTTCCTGGAGCCCGTGTCGGTGAACTGAGTGCCATTATCCGTGGTGATGGAGCATGAGACCCCAAACCTTGTGACAATGTTTCTGTATAGGAATTTCCGACTTCTTTGGGCGGTGGCGGCGGCCAATGGCTCTTCCTTGATCCACTTTGTGAAGTAATATATTCCTATGATAAGGAATTTAACTTGCCCTGATCCCTGGGGGAATGGTGCGAGGAGGTCAAGCCCCCACTTTGCGAACGGCCAGGGTAAAGTAATGCAGATGAGCTCTTCGGGTGGGACAATATGAAAGTTGGCGTGCTTCTGGCATATGGGGCATGTTTTGACGAACTCTGTTGCTTCCTTTTGCAAGGTCGGCCAGTAAAAGCCAGCCCGGAGTATCTTTTTGGAAAGAGCTCGTGCCTCGAGGTGGTTGCCGCACATGCCACCAAGGACTTCTTTTAGGACTTCCCTTGTAGTGGAGGTCAGAATGCATTTTAGGAGGGGTGTTGAGATCCCTATCCTATATAGGACATCGTGCACTATGGTGTAGTACTATGGGGAGTGTTTCGGACATGAGGTAGCTTATTATGGGAGTCATCTACCCTTGGTACTGGTTTGATATGCTAAGGACCTTCTCTTCTTTCGAGGTTGATGGGTGTTGTAGTGTTTCTTGGATGAGGCTTCTATTGTTGCCCCTAGTTTGGTGCTGGCTAGTTTCGAAAGTGCATCGGCTCGGGCGTTTTGTTCCTAGGGTATATGTCAGATCTCGTATCCCATAAATTTTTTGAGCTGTTCTCTGGTCTTGTCTAGATATTTTTTTATGGTGGGTGATAAACCCCGTTTTTAGGGTTTATCTTGTATGGATTTCGAGGGTTTTATCAATGTTATTTCACACTTATTCATAAAAAATGCATGGTTTTGTGTTTCCTTCCGATTTTGCTTCATGGATGAAAACATGCCTCTTTTACACTAAATATGCCATATTTGAATCCTCTTCTATTACCATTCGATGACGTGATCTGTTTGTTAAGTGATTTCAGAGTTTATAGGGCAAGGATGGCCTAGAAGAGAGGAAGGTACGCATGCGCGTTGATCAAAAAATCCCAGGGACACGTATGTGTGCTGTACGCGTACGCATCGGTGCTGGCACGTGATTTTTAAGTGACATCGTGCTGGGAAAATTCACAGAAGCTATGGGGCCCAATCTGAACGAACTCTGGTGCCAAAACACTTAAGAGGACCAAGGGATGAGGGGATATTCATTCATTCAAACATTTAGATATTTTCTAGTTAGTTTTGGAAGTTACATTTTGTAAAGTGAGAAACTCTAGCTTCTCTCTAGGGTTTTGCTTCTCAATTTGGAATTCTCTTGGATCCATTGGTGAGATCTATTGTCAATTCAATTATACATTGCTTCAAGTTGTAGATCTAATTCTCCTACTCTCAATTTAGTTCTTGTTGTTCAAGCTACTTGTGGATCTTAGCTTTGGATGTTATTACTTTGATTTCCATTGATTCATTGAGGTAATTCATGTTTACAGTTTTCAATTGTTTGATTGTTGTTAATCTCTTGTAGTGGACATTTTTAATTTCAAGTTTATTCTCAACTTTACAATGTCTCTCATATTTGCTCTCCAAGTATTTGAGAAAATGCCAACTTTAGCTATGGAGTAGACTTTTTATTCTTGGCTTGGGGGTTGAGATATTAGAAACACTTGTATTATCAAGTCATTTGTTGATTATCAATTGGAAATTGCTAATTGGTTTGAATGTCACTAAAGCTAGACTTCCCTAGGGTTAGACTAGGACTTGTGAACTTAAATTGATTATTTTCACTTGACTTTCCTTCACACTAGAGGTTAACTAAGTGAAGCAATAACTAATTGTGGTCACAATTGATAGAGATAATAATGATAGGAAATCCAATTCTCACTCCTAGCCAAGGCTTTTATATTGCTTGATTGTCATTCACACTACTAGTTTGTTCCTTTCTTGCATGAAACTCCAAAACACTTCTAACCAATAATGTGCACCTTGGAGCACTTCTAGGGAGAACGACTCGGGACTAATACTCTCGGTTATTGAATTTTGATTGTGGTGACATAATTTCTTTGTTTGATGAGGAATTACGTGTCGGTTTAGACTATACTCACGATTGGATTTATTGATAAATTCTATACCGGCATAAAATCTCTCATCAAATTGGCTCCGTTGCCGGGGAGTTGCACATGAGTGCCATATTGTTGGTTAGTGTAAATATGTAGATATGTGCATACTTGCATTTTCCTTGATTGTGTGTGTTAGTTCAATTGTTAGTAAGGATTACTCTATGTTTAGTTCACTTTATTGTCATGAGCTCTCTATCTCTTTTCTTGAATGACGCGTTCCTTACCGGATCCGAGCTTAGCTACATTTTATCTTGAGATAGAAAGAACTTTTCTTCACAGTAGACAAGCTCGGAGACAGTTGGCCTTTGGAGGTGGTTAAAGGGTTTTTTCCAATTGACCCACCACATCCGAAGTTGATTCCGAATCGTCATTCGAAGAAGGCACTATTTACTATTCCATAGACACTACTAATAACTCTTCTCTTGATCTAGGTATGAACACTATGGCCGCTCCAAGGCGAGTCACTCTCAAGGAAGCCGGTCCTCCGGATCTTGTTCTTCAACCTACTCACATTCGTCATCCGGACTTGAATGCTAATTTTGAGCTCAAAACCACTTTGATCAATCTTCTTCCCAAGTACCAAGGACTTCCCGCTCAAGATCCTATTAGACACCTTAGGGACTTCCAAGGTGTATGCTCCACTACTAGGCGGGAAGGTTCTAGTGAAGTTGCGGTTTCGTTGTATGCTTTTCCTTTCTCTCTTGAAGGGAGAGCCAAGGAGTGGTTCTACTCTTTGCCTAGTGAGATTGTTGGTGATTGGGACTTGCTTGGAAGAGAATTCTTAGAAAAATTCTTTCTTGCGGCAGTGATCGATAAGTTGCGAAAAGAAATTTCATGCATTGTCCAAGGTGAATTGGAGACTCTATACGAGTGTTGGAAACAATTCCGAAAGCTTCTTGACTCATGCCCCAACCATATGATTGACATTCTAGTCTTGATTAGCTATTTTTGTCAAGGAATGAAACCGCAAGACAAGATCCTCCTAGATGCTTCAAGCAATGGTTCCTTGACAAAATATAGAATAGCGGAGGAGGCATGGTAATTGATCTCCGATTTGGCCGAGTCTACTGTGCATGCTAGACAAAGGAACAATCACCCTAGAGCCGTTAATGAAGTTTCTTCTAGTGGTGAGACCGCTGCCCTTACTAAAACCTTGGGCGAGATGACAAGCATTCTAAAGCAACTCCAAATAAATCAACAACAACCTCCATTTCATCAACAACAACCTCTACCACCTCCTCAACAACAAAGTCAACAATTGGTCTCTCAAAGAGTATGTGGTATTTGCTCTTGCTACTCCCACTACACGGATCAATGTCCAAGTCTCCAAGAAGACAACACCTTGGTGGTTACCTATAATTTTTATGACCGTCCGAGTCAAGGATACTATTGATGAGATATTTTGGAGGAAAAATAAATTTCTCCCAAAATACCCAAAACTAACCGGCAAGTGCACCGGGTCGCATCAAGTAATAAAAACTCACGGGAGTGAGGTCGATCCCACAGGGATTGAAGGATTGAGCAATTTTAGTTTAGTGGTTGATTTAGTCAAGCGAATCAAGATTTGGTTGAGTGTTTTGTGATTTGCAGAAATTAAATTGCATTGAAGTAAAGAGAACAAGAAATAAATTGCTGAAACGTAAAGGACAAGAAATTAAATGGCAGAAGCTTAGAGTGCAAGAAATATAAATTGCGGAATCTTAAAGCGCAAGGAATATAAATTGCTTGAAATGTAAAGGGGATTGGGATGTGGATTTGCAGAAATTAAACAAGGAAAAATTAAATTGCATCAAACAGAAGAGGGAAAAGGAAATTGGGATTGAACCGGATATGAAGCAGAAAAGTAAATGAACATAGAAAGGAAAGAAACAGAATGTAAATTGGGGATTTGGTTCTCAGGACCCAGAGACTAGAAAACCAAGTCTAGATCTCAATGCCTTCCTAGATCCAACAAGAACAATTGCAAGGAAATTGTAAATTGCAAAGAAAAGAGATGAGGAGCAATTAACAGAAACTTAAATTCAATTAACAGTAAAGAAACAGAGAGATCCAAGATTGAGATTGAAATAGAATTTCTTCAATTCTCCAATCCAAGATCCAAGACAAGTGTAAATGAAATTGAAAGCAATGAAAACAAAGAAATTAAAGTTCACTCAAGTTCAAAAGCTCTCCGAAAACTATTATGAAAATTCCAAAAGGAAAGCTCTCCGAAGAACTTGAATTCTATCCTATTTATACACTTTCTTCAAATGATCTTCAAGCCTTGAGTTGGGCCTTTGCTCTTGGTGGAATTGGGTTGAAAGAGGCCTTGGTTGATTGCTCTTGAAGTTTGAAGAAGAACCAAAGTGAACCAATTGAACCGGGTTTGAGGTTAGCAAAAGTTGGACCAAAAGTTTGAGCCAAAGTTAGGGGTTTAGGGGTCTAACTTTGGCTCCAACTTTTCACATCAGCAAACACATTTTTCTGGTATGCACGTTGGTGCCAACGTTAGGGGTCTAACTTTGACCCTAACGTTGGCCTTGTCTAGTGTGCTTGTGGTGCCAACGTTAGCCTCCAAGTTAGGGGGCTAACGTTGGCGCAAACGTTGGCCCCTCTCCCTTATGTTTTCATGTGCCAACGTTAGCCTCCAAGTTAGGGGGCTAACGTTGGTGCAAACGTTGGATGGCCAGGGAGGAATTCATGTGCCAACGTTAGCCTCCAAGTTAGGGGGCTAACGTTGGCGCAAACGTGGGATGGCCAGGGAGGAAATTTCAAGTTCCAACGTTAGCCTCCAAGTTAGGGGGCTAACGTTAGGGCTAACTTCTTGCTTCCTGGTTCAATTTCACTTATTCCATTGTCCTCTCTTCACTCCTAGCCATTCCTCTTTGCTTCAACCTTTCTCCAAGCTTTCTTCACCTATCATTAATCAACCAAACTCATCAAAGCTATGCTCAAAATCATGAGATATTCATTCTTTCATAATATGCAACAAATATAGCATAAAACCTCATGAAATGGCATAAATTCATATATGGTTGGTTCAATCAAGGGAAACATGAAAATCTACTCAATTAGCTTGCTTGTAGCTCAAGAAAGTGCATAATTCTAATGAAAACAAAAGAAAAAGACTAGTTAAAATAGGCTAGGATGAGTTGTCATCACAACACCAAACTTAAAGCATGCTTGTCCCCAAGCAAGAAATGAATTATTGAGAAGAAAGAATGAAATGGAAGAGGAAGTTCATGCTAGCAGAGTATTATTGATAGTTCATGGGGTTTTGTGTGGATATGCAAATACTCACTTCTTATTGACTCCTAGGCCTAGAAAGTCTCCTTCAAGCTTCAAGTGACATACTGCTATGACCTCTCATTATTCCTTTATCCTTGGCTATTACTTTGTTCATAAGCTTTATTTGAGTGTCATGTGTAGCAAGTTCATTTTCTTTTCTTTATACTTGACACATTATTCACTATAGACACTTGGCTCACATTCCTTCTTAAAACATTGATGCCCAGCACCTCTTTGGGCTACTAAATGCCTTGTAGTTAGGTTGCTCTTGATAGTGGACTTTCAGCTGATGATCCCGGATTAGTTAACCTAAGTCACCAAGTGTTGATGCACTCCAAAGAGCTTAATAATCCAAGCAGATCCTAATACAAAGACACTACAGGCATATATTCTAAGGTTCAAGCTATTGGTGTCCAACTTTGTTAATTTTTGTTTTCTTTTGTTCTGCCACTCTTTGGCTATTTCTTTTTCTCCCTTTTTTCTTTCTTTATGTTTTTCTTTCTAACCAAGGATTTTTATTCGATTGAGATTCATAGACAGTAGCTACTTTCTACTTAAGAGGAGACATCCTAGTTCTCTTATTCACTAAAAGTGAGCTATCATACAATCACACACATAACACCACTTACTTTTATTCTACTTCTATCTAACAGAGACCATTTCACTTCACATTCAAACTTTTTCTTTTATTGAATTTAAAGATGCAGGGGACAACACATGCTTCTTGTCAAGTGAAAATAAACACACAAGCACACACATAAACTAGCCTACTTATTTAAAAGAAACAAACATAATGCAAAGGCTTTTAATTAAGAAGACTACTTAGAAATGCAAAGACAACTTAGAACAGATAGAATGCATGTTTTTTTCTTTGTAGTGATGAACAAGGAGCAAGTCCACCTTTCATTTGTCATGCCTTTTCTTTCTCCTTTCATACACTTGACTGCTAGTGTTCCCACCATCCTTGTTTGGTGCCTGTTGATCTTGCCAAAAGCCAGCCTTATTCATAGCCTCATCCACTCTATCTTCGAGTCTCATAGCCCTGTTCACTTCTACCTCACTTCTCATTTTAAAGAATTCATCAAAGGTTGGGAATGCCGGATCCATGTTGTGCAAATGTTCTCCAATATAGTTCAGTTTGGTTTGGCTATTGACATTATAATCGGCTTGCACTTCATACCTTGCATCTTGGAGTGTTGTGAACTCCTTGAAAGCCTTCAAACTTTCAGCTTGCATTTGTTCCAACTTCCCAAAAGATTCATGAGATTGAAAGGCATGTTCTTCTTGCATCGCAAGAAATCTTGACTCGAATTCATTTTGTTTGTTTATTATTCTTAGCTCTCTTTCTTCTTGTGCTTGTTGATTTTGCATGTACAGAGAATGGTATTCCTCTTGCCTCTCTTGGATTCTCGTGTACTGTTGAGACAATCTCCCTATTGCTTCTTGCATTTGAGTCATATCCATATTGCCATGTGGGAAAAAGTGTGGCTGTTCCTCCTCCTCTTGTGGCTCTTCTTCTGTGTGTGGCTCATCTTCTTCCATTGGCTCTTCTCTTTCCCTTCCTCCATGTGGTCTTCGGCCTTGATGTGCTTCAAGGGGCATCATCATTCGTTTAATGGTTATGGGCATGCCTTGGCTTAACCACATTGGATTCTCCTCTTCCAATGGAACTTTAGCCTTTGCACACAACCTCCAAATGGTGCTCGGATAGTACAACCAAGATCCGGCCGAATTCTTTTCAGCTATCTTTTGAATGTCTCTTGCAAGGATTTCATGAACTCTTATCTCTCCACCCACCATGATACAATGCAGCTTTAAGGCTCTCTCCCTGTTAACTTCTGAGGTGTTCACTGTCCCCAGAATTGACCTTTTCATCAACTCATACCATCCTTTTGCTTCTGGATTGAGGTTACATCTCTTCAGGAACTTGTATCTGTTCTTGTTATCTCCTTCCCATTCTGAGTTCTCAAAACAAATGTCTCTTGCAATCTCCTCATAATCCTGCTCCTCATTCAATCTTTGTTGGTATCCCGGTTCATCAAAGCGGACTGATTTTAGTTTCAAGACTTTCTTGATTGCATCCGGGCTAAAGTCTACTTCCACCCCACGCACATAGCTCTTGTACGTTGGGGGTTCACGCATGTCAATCCTTGGGACATTTGCATAGAACTCTCTTATGATATTGGTATTAATTCGGGTGGCTGGTGATGTAAGTTCCTCCCATCTCCTCTTCCGGATTTTGTTCTTTATTTCTTGACATCCATCCTCCGGCAACATGAATGGAATTTCAGGATAGATTATTTTCTCGTTCATCCATTGAATTTGCATTTGATGAGACCAAGACTTGAACCTCCGTTGGTCATATTCATCTGTTTCTTCCTCTACTATTGGATCTTTTCCTTTTTGTCGTTTGGTTCTTGAGGAGGATGCCATGATCACTTGGTTGGTTGACAGGGAATGTGAAGAATGTTGGAGAGTTTGATGTGTGTTTGGAGGAAAAGAGATTAGGTCCGGACTTGCTATGACAAGAAGTTATGAAGAGAAGTTTAAGTGGTTGGAGTTTAAAGTAGAAGAAAGGTTGCACAAGGCTTGTTATGTTGAGGAGTGATTCGGTCATGTGCATGGCTTGAAGGTGGTATGCTTTTAAATGAGCAATGAAGGGCTAGGATGCAATTAGACACTATGGAGATCAAAGGTATGCATGTAAGGATGAATGAAGACAAAATTTGCTCCTTCCCTTGCCTTTGCCGTGATCATTCTCAAGGAGTGGCAGATTTCTTCCTTGAAGCATGTGATAGGATTTTGTCCTTATGCTATGCTTTCCTTTGTCTTGTCTTTTTCATTGAAGATTCTTTGACCTCCTAGTCATCACAACAAGACAACATACATTAGTCTTATCCAACCGTAGCAATATTGTTCTTTTTAGTAAAAATATGTGAACCATCAATTCTTATCTCTTGTGAACCGTGACACTCTCTTTGGAGGACACCAAACTTAGTGTTTGGTAATGTATAAAGAAAATGAGTTTCTTCCTCCAATTGGTGAAGTTCAAATGTTAAATGTTCATAAGAATTGTTTTCATCATACTTTCTTTTTCTCTTTTTTTTTTTCATGAAGGATTAATTGCATCCTTGAATCGGTGCATCAAGGTTTGATGAACACCAAACTTGTTTCTTGTCAAAGGGTACATCACAATTAATGCCTTCATTATCGAAAAAAAAATTTCTATTTATAAGGTTTTGGAAAATAACAAATGTATGATTATTGATGCATGAGTTTCAAATTTTCATGAAGCTATGTGGACACCAAACTTAGTGTTCGGCCATATGCTCTATCAAAACATTTTAAGCATGTGAAACAGAATCCTTTGTAATATTGGTTAAGTGTGCTTGAAGATACATCGAACTTAGTATATGTTTCAAAATAGTGTATGCAATAAATGGACATGTTCATGAAAAGAGAAAAGAATTCATGCATCAAGTGATCATAATTTATTGAATGTAAAATGACATGAATCTTAAAGCATGGGTTGCCTCCCATGGAGCGCTCTTTTATTGTCACTAGCTTGACATTGAGGCTTTCTTTTATGGTGGTTGGTGCTTGTAGGGCCTCAATTTGTCTCCCCTGACCGTGATCCTCTTCTTTGTTCTCTGGTGTTCAATTTCAGCATGCTCTAATGATAGTATGTTGCTGACAGTGTAGTAATCCTCGGTTTGTTGATTTGCCCCCAGCTGTTGATATATCAGTTGCACTTTGTCACCTTTAGAAAGCCCCTCTGTTGGAATCTTTCTATTCTTCCAGCCCCTTTTTGCTTTGTTTCTGCGCTTCATCTTTCCTTTTGTTGATCTTTCTTTTCTGGCTGTAGGCTTTCCTTGGGGACCTCTCTTTTCAGTGGCCAGTACTCTAATATCCTCTTGGGCTTTTTCATCAGTCTGCACAATCCTTAGCATTGGGATGTTGCTGTGACTTTCCTGGTCATTTTTCATATAGTCTTTCTTTTCCTTGCTAATTTGTGCCTCTGGTAAAACCTTCAGAGTAACACTCTGGTCATGCATCCTGAGAGTTAATTCCCCTTCCTCTACGTCTATGATAGCTCTAGCAGTGGCCAAGAATGGCCTTCCCAGTATAACAGAGTCACCATCATCATTGTTTGATTCTAGAACCACAAAATCAGCAGGGTATATAAAACTGTCCACCTTGACCAAAATATTTTCAATTACACCCCTGGGATATACCATTGACTTGTCTACCAGCTTTAGAGACATTTGTGTTGGTTTGACCTCCTCTATTTGCAGCTTTTTCACCAAGGAGGATGATATTAAGTTATTACTTGCTCCGAGATCGCACATTGCTTTAGTAATTGTCAATTCCCCAATGGTGCAAGGCAACAGGAAGCTTCCTGGGTCCTCAAGCTTGGGAGGAAGCCCCTTTTGAATCAAGGCCCTGCATTCCTCAGCAATCATTATGGTTTCTTTCTCATCCCAGCTTCTTTTCTTGTTGATAAGATCCTTCAGAAACTTGGAATATAGAGGCATTTGTTCAAGTGCTTCAGCCAAGGGAATATTGATTTCCAGCTTCTTAAAAGTCTCAAGGAATTTGTGAAAATGCTGGTCTTTAACCTCTTTGTTGAACCTCTGAGGGTAAGGCAGTGGAGGTGTGATGCTTTTTCCTATTTGCTGCTGCCCCTGAGCTACTTCCTTTGAGCTATGTGGCTGGTTGTCCTTCTCTTTGAGTTTCTCAGTGCCTTTGTTTGGCATCACAACTTGCTTATTAGCCTCATCTGCCTTTGTGTGCTTCTCATCCTCCGTTGGTTCTTTGATGTTCTCTGCTTGCTTCTTTGTAGTGTCATTGTTGCTTATCAATGTTCTCCCACTCCTCAATTGTATTGCCTTGCATTCCTCCTTGGGATTTGGAATTGTGTCACTGGGCAGTGAGTTTGAAGGTCTCTCAACAGATACTTGCTTGGAGAGTTGCCCCATCTGTCTCTCTAGGCTCTTCATAGAGGCTTCCTGATTCTTGGCTACCATTTCTTGGTGTTTCAACATTTTGTCTATCATGGCCTCCAAGTGAGTGATTCTTTGGGCTTCAGGTGATATTTGAGGTGGGTTATGAGATGTGGGTGGTGGATGGTAGGCATTTTGGTTGGTGGGTTGGTTATTAGATTGGTATTGGTTGAGGTTGGGGTAGTTGTTTTGAGGTTTTCTGTAGGGGTTTTGGTTAGTCTACTGCTGGTTGTGATTTTGGTTGCTTCTTGGGTTGTGTTGGTTTGAGTTCCTCTGCCATGGTTGTTGGTTTTGGGCATGGTTATCTCCCCATCTGAGGTTTGGGTGGTTTTTCCAGGATGGATTGTATGTATCACCATACACTTCATTTGGTCCTTGGTTGTGCATATACTGTACTTGCTCTTGTTGTTGTTCTTCTTGAGTTTCTTCACTCTGTCCCCATGTGGTTGATGGTTGGCTAGTGTTAACTGCTGCAACTTGGAGACTATCAATCCTCTTGGCCATTTGCTCAAATTGTTGTTGAATTTGCTGCTGCATCATCTTGTTTTGAGCCAGGATTGAATCCACTCCTTCTAACTCCATTACTCCTCTCCTTTGTGATGGTTGGCGGCCTCTTTGATGAGCAAAGAAATATTGGTTGTTGGACACCATATCAATGAGTTCTTGAGCCTCTTCTGCAGTTTTCATGAGTTGTAAGGAACCTCCAGCTGAGTGATCCAAAGCTTCCTGGGACTTCAGTGTTAAGCCTTCATAGAAGTTTTGAAGTTTCTCCCACTCATTAAACATGGCAGGGGGACATTTCCTGATCAGAGCCTTGTACCTTTCCCATGCCTCATAGATGGGTTCGGCCTCCATTTGTGTAAATGTTTGTACCTCAGCCTTTAACCTTATAATCCTCTGAGGTGGATAAAATTTGGCAAGGAATTTAGTTACCAAATCATCCCAGTTATTAATGTTGTCCCTTGGAAACGATTCCAACCATTGAGTGGCCTTGTCCCTGAGAGAAAATGGGAATAGCATCAGTTTGTAACTGTCAGGGGGCACTCCATTAGTTTTGACAGTGTTGCATATCCTCAAGAAAGTGGATAAATGTTGATGTGGGTCCTCAAGTGGTCCTCCACCAAAAGAGCAATTGTTCTGAACCAACGTGATGAGTTGTGGCTTGAGTTCAAAATTGTTAGCATTGACATTTGGAGCCAAGATGCTGCTCCCACAATGTCTAGGATTTGCAAAGGTATAGGAAGCCAAAACTCTCCTCTGGGGTGGGTTGCCATTGTTGTTGTCTTCTCCACCTGGTGGATTGGTTAAATGTTCCTCCATCTCTTGGAATTCTTCGTCTGATTCCTCTTCTCCAACAATGTTTTTCCCTCTTTCAGCTCTTCTTAACCTCCTGAGAGTTCTTTCGTCTTGTTCATGAAAATTGGGTATGATTCTTCTTGTACCTGACATACAAGCAGAGCATGAGGAATGCACAAAACCAGTGACACTTCAATTTACTGCCAGATTGAAGTGTTAGTTAGTTTAAGCAAAAAATCAAACAGTTAGTGGGTTAATCAAAATCAAAGAAAAAGTGCTTGATCTAGATTACCACCTCACTTAATCATTGTCAATCTAATCAATCCCCGGCAACGGCGCCAAAAACTTGATGAGATATTTTGGAGGAAAAATAAATTTCTCCCAAAATACCCAAAACTAACCGGCAAGTGCACCGGGTCGCATCAAGTAATAAAAACTCACGGGAGTGAGGTCGATTCCACAGGGATTGAAGGATTGAGCAATTTTAGTTTAGTGGTTGATTTAGTCAAGCGAATCAAGATTTGGTTGAGTGTTTTGTGATTTGCAGAAATTAAATTGCATTGAAGTAAAGAGAACAAGAAATAAATTGCTGAAACGTAAAGGACAAGAAATTAAATGGCAGAAGCTTAGAGTGCAAGAAATGTAAATTGCGGAATCTTAAAGCGCAAGGAATGTAAATTGCTTGAAATGTAAAGGGGATTGGGATGTGGATTTGCAGAAATTAAACAAGAAAAAATTAAATTGCATCAAACAGAAGAGGGAAAAGGAAATTGGGATTGAACCGGATATGAAGCAGAAAAGTAAATGAACATAGAAAGGAAAGAAACAGAATGTAAATTGGGGATTTGGTTCTCAGGACCCAGAGACTAGAAAACCAAGTCTAGATCTCAATGCCTTCCTAGATCCAACAAGAACAATTGCAAGGAAATTGTAAATTGCAAAGAAAGGAGATGAGGAGCAATTAACAGAAACTTAAATTCAATTAACAGTAAAAGAAACAGAGAGATCCAAGATTGAGATTGAAACAGAATTTCTTCAATTCTCCAATCCAAGATCCAAGACAAGTGTAAATGAAATTGAAAGCAATGAAAACAAAGAAATTAAAGTTCACTCAAGTTCAAAAGCTCTCCGAAAACTATTATGAAAATTCCAAAAGGAAAGCTCTCCGAAGAACTTGAATTCTATCCTATTTATACACTTTCTTCAAATGATCTTCAAGCGTTGAGTTGGGCCTTTGCTCTTGGTGGAATTGGGTTGAAAGAGGCCTTGGTTGATTGCTCTTGAAGTTTGAAGAAGAACCAAAGTGAACCAATTGAACCGGGTTTGAGGTTAGCAAAAGTTGGACCAAAAGTTTGAGCCAAAGTTAGGGGTTTAGGGGTCTAACTTTGGCTCCAACTTTTCACATCAGCAAACACATTTTTCTGGTATGCACGTTGGTGCCAACGTTAGGGGTCTAACTTTGACCCTAACATTGGCCTTGTCTAGTGTGCTTGTGGTGCCAACGTTAGCCTCCAAGTTAGGGGGCTAACGTTGGCGCAAACGTTGGCCCCTCTCCCTTATGTTTTCATGTGCCAACGTTAGCCTCCAAGTTAGGGGGCTAACGTTGGTGCAAACGTTGGATGGCCAGGGAGGAATTCATGTGCCAACGTTAGCCTCCAAGTTAGGGGGCTAACGTTGGCGCAAACGTGGGATGGCCAGGGAGGAAATTTCAAGTTCCAACGTTAGCCTCCAAGTTAGGGGGCTAACGTTGGGGCTAACTTCTTACTTCCTGGTTTAATTTCACTTATTCCATTGTCCTCTCTTCACTCCTAGTCATTCCTCTTTGCTTTAACCTTTCTCCAAGCTTTCTTCACCTATCATTAATCAACCAAACTCATCAAAGCTATGCTCAAAATCATGAGATATTCATTCTTTCATAATATGCAACAAATATAGCATAAAACCTCATGAAATGGCATAAATTCATATATGGTTGGTTCAATCAAGGGAAACATGAAAATCTACTCAATTAGCTTGCTTGTAGCTCAAGAAAGTGCATAATTCTAATGAAAACAAAAGAAAAAGACTAGTTAAAATAGGCTAGGATGACTTGTCATCAACTATCCACACAGTGGCAATTTCAACCAAGGGTATCCCCAACAAGGAGGCAATTACAATCAAGGGAGTAACAACTATAATCAAGGTTGGAGAGATAATTCCAACCAAGGATGGCGGGACAATTATCAACAAGGAGGTAGGGACAATGGAGGAAGCCAAAGATGGAACAACAATAATTCACAAAACCGATACTTACAAAACCCTCCATATCAACAACCAAACCAAGGAAGAAACTACCAAACCTACTAACCACCTCATCAAAGACAACCACCTCAACCCAACCAATCACAAGCCCCTCAAATCACCTATCCTTCCCCTTCCTCCAATCAAGATGAAACACTCCGATCCATACGCCAAGGACAAAAAGAAATTCAAACTACACATGCCTCAAGTCTTACCGGTCTTACTTTCACCCTCCAATCCCTTATAGCTCGCATGGAACAACCTTCTACCTCCACTCCTCAAGCTTCAAGTTCTAGTGCTATACCCTCTCAACCTCTACCCAACCCAAGGGTGGCATCAATGCCATTACCTTGAGGTCCGGAACTCAATTGCAAGAGAGGAGTTCAACGGCACCTAGCCCAATGATAGTTACTCAAGATGAGGATGTGGTTGAGATAGAAGAAATTGAAGAAGGTGATGAAGCACATGAGGTAGTTGAAGATGAAGTCCCTCAACCAAGGAGTGAAGTCTCTAAAGATGAGCAAGTCTTGAAGGAAGTGGCTCAACCAATTCCATTTCCTACTTTGGCAAGAAAGACTAAGAAGCGTGTTGAGCTTGACCCCAAAATGGTGGAGATGTTCAAGAAAGTTGAGGTAACTATTCCTCTCTTTGATGCTATCCATCAAGTGCCTAAATATGCAAAGTTTCTTAAGGATTTGTGTATGAACAAAGATAGAATCCATGAGTTAGAAACTATCCCATTGGGGAGTTCTATTTTGGCTTTAATGGGAGCAATACCAGAAAAGTGTGGTGATCCGGGCCCTTGCTTAGTCACTTGTACCATAGATGGAGTTCAATTCATTGATTGTATGTGAGATCTTGGTGCATGCATTAGCATTATGCCTCTTTCCCTTTATCATATATTGAAGCTCCCACCGTTGAAGCGGTCGGCGGCTAGGTTTGTCTTGGCGGATAAGAGCATAATAACTGTGACGAGTATTGTGGAAGATGTGTTGGTAAACATAAAGGGTTTGGTATTTCCGATTGATTTTCACATCCTTGAGATGTCGCCTATTGAATCCGAAAAGACATCATCTATCCTACTTGGGAGTCCATTTTTGAGGACCTCTAGGTTCAAATTGGATGTCTATTCGGTAACTTATTCTTTTGAAATCGACGGAAGAGTTGTTAGCTTTAGTCTTGATGAAGCCATGAGGCACCCATCGGAGAATAATTCCATATTTCAGTGTGATTTAATTGACAATATTGTGGCCGAAGTACATTTTGCAAACATTGATAAGAAGAATATGATTGAAGGAACAAGTATGCAGAGCCCCCACGAATGTGAAGAGAACACTGCACCCCCTCTGGATCCACCAGAAGTTCAAATGCCAAGTCAAGAACAACATGTAGAGTTGAAACCACTACCCCCACCTAAAATATGCCTATCTTGATGAAGCTCACAAGTTTCCAGTAATTGTTGCAAGGGAACTCACTCCTCAACAAAAAGAGAAGTTGCTTAATGTTTCGAGGAGGAACAAAAGAGCTATAGGATGGAGCTTGGCGGACCTAGTGGGCATAAGCCCCTAAGTGTGTGAGCACCGAATCTTCTTAGAAGAAGGAGCTAGACCCATTCGGCAACCTCAAAGGTGATTGAATCCTACCATTCTAGAGGTTGTAAAGAAGGAGGTAACTCGGTTATTAGAGGCGGACATCATTTACCCCATTTCGGATAGTGAATGGGTAAGTTCCATCCAAGTTGTTCCAAAGAAGTCCAGGGTTACTACAATCAAGAATGAGAGCGGGGAGCTTATAGCTACAAGGGTGCAAAACTCATGCAGGGTATGTATTGACTACCAGTGTTCGAACACGGCCACTAAGAAGGATCACTTTCCGCTACCGTTTATCGATCAAATGCTTGATCGATTGTCTGATAAATCTCATTACTGTTTCTTAGATGGCTATTCGGGGTATTTTCAAATCCACATTTCTTTAGAGGATCAAGAAAAAACAACCTTTACGTGCCCCTTTGGAACTTATGCCTACAAGCATATGCTATTTGGCTTATGCAACGCACCACCAACTTTCCAAAGGTGTATGATGAGCATATTTGTGGATCTTCTAGAGCATCGCATGGAGGTGTTCATGGATGATTGTAGTGTCTATGGGGACTCTTGTGATCTTTGGTTGGACAACCTTGCAAAAGTGTTAGAGAGGTGTACTAAATCAAATCTTGTCTTAAATTTTGAGAAGTGTCATTTTATGGTTAGACAAGGCATTATTTTAGGACACATTGTCTCTAACGAAGGTATTTCTGTGGATCCGGCAAAGATCAATGTCATATCTAGTTTGCCTTACCCCTCCTCCGAGAGGGAAGTTCGTGCGTTCCTTGGTCATGCAGGTTTTTACCGGCGATTTATTAAGGACTTTAGTAAGGTGGCACTACCTCTATCTCGATTGTTGCCAAAGGACGTTGAATTTGATCTAAGCAAAGAGTGCATAGAGACCTTTGACAAGCTCAAAGTTGCATTGACCCAAGCTCCCATCGTGAGAGGGCCCGACTGGAGTCGGCCATTTGAAATATTGTGTGATGCTTCAAACCATACGGTGGGAGCTGCGCTAGCACAGCGCGAGGGTATGAATCCTTATGTCATTGCTTATGCATCAAAAACATTGGATGGAGCCCAATCCAATTACACTACCACCGAAAAAGAGTTGTTGGCTATTATTTTCGCTTTGGATAAATTCTGAGCTTATCTACTTGGTTCCAAGGTGGTAGTGTACTCAGATCAGGCAGCGTTGAAATATTTGTTGGCTAAAAAAAAATCCAAACCAAGGTTGATTAGATGGGTTTTGTTATTGCAAGAATTTGACCTAGAAATTAAAGATATGAGTGGTTTGCAAAACCTAGTGGCGGATCACTTGAGTCGCCTTGAGCACACCAAAGGCGATTCCACTCTTATTAATGATTCTTTTCCCTTTGTGGGCTTGCAAGCAATCTCAGAAGTCATACCTTGGTATGCGCCAATTGCCAATTACTTGGTGTCCCGCACATTTTCTCCTAATCTCTCCAAGCATCAAAAGGATAAGCTAAAAAGCGAATCCAAATACTATGTATGGAATGACCCATACCTTTAGAGATGTGGTGCAGATCAAGTAATTCGGAGGTGTATTCCACAAACCGAATTTCAGTCAATCTTGGAAGCTTGCCACTCTTCCAAGGGAGGAGGCCATTATGGACCTCAAAGGACGGCAATAAAGATCCTAGATTGTGGATTTTGGTGGCCAACTCTTTTCAAGGACTCTTCTCTCTTTTGTAAATCTTGTTCCCAATGTCTTAGATTTGGTAACATCTCTAAAAAGGATGAAATACCCAACAAACCATGCTATTTTGTGAGATTTTTGATGTGTGGGGTATCGACTTCATGGGGCTATTTCCAAACTCTAATGGTTTTCTCTACATTCTACTAGCTGTTGATTATGTGTCCAAATGGGTTGAAGCGATAGCCACCTAGACGGACGATGCTAATGTGGTCCTTTCTTTTGTGAGGAATAACATAATTTGTCGCTTTGGGTCACCACGAGCAATCGTGAGTGACCAAGGCTCACATTTTTGCAACAAGAGAATGGAAGGGCTAATGAGGAAATATGGCATCATGCATAAAGTAGCCACGGCCTACCATCCCTAAATGAATGGCCAAGCCGAGGTTTTCAATCTGGAGATTAAACGCGTATTGGAACAGATTTTGAAGCCTCATCAAAAGGATTGGAGTGCCAAGCTCACCGATGCACTATGGGCCTACCGAACGGCTTACAAGACGCCAATTGGCATGAGCCTCCCCACCACTTCTTCTGTACCACCTAGATTATCCCACCAACGCCTTGAGGATCTCCATATGAAGATGGACCGATCCATAAATGCCGGTTTGCTTATGTAAAGAAGCTTTTGAGTTTTGTGACCCCGCCTATGGAGGAACCGGAGATTTCCACTTCCACCTCGAACTTGACTGAAGATAGCATGGATGGAATGAATAATGGAAGTTCCAAGGCCGATTTCCCCTTGCGCCTCACTAATAGCACGGAGGAACGTGCTAACTATTAAGTGTGAGGAGGTCATTCGACCGGTCTCCGTAGATAAAACCCAAATAAACTTTGATTTTCTTTATCTAATTAGGATAGATTGCATGATTAGGTTTTGCTTTTGAACACCTTTTGCATGATTAGTGTTCCTTGTTAGGTCTACTTGGTTAGTGTAATGATTTCTTTCCCAAGGAACTCTAATTTTTGGTCACCCTACCAATTTGGAAATTTTTTTGGTGTTAATTTTTTGTCACCCTATCAATTTGGAAATTTTTTTGGTGTTATGCTTGCTTGAGGAATGTATTTTGGAACATGGTTTTATAGTTGAGAACACAAGCAAGTGAGACTTGAGCCAATTGTGTGGTTACATCTTATAACCACTTATTTTCCTTCTTGTGCGCATTGTTCTCCTTCTATGATTGTAATCCTTGATTTCCTTGACTCTATATGTCCATTATTGTGTATATGAATGCATGTATGTGATTGAGGCCATCATTTCACTTAGCCAATTACCCAAATAGCCTTATCTTACAACAACCTTTGTTAGCCAATTTGAGCCTACGATTAACCCACTTGTTCTTAATTTTAGCACATTACAAGCCTAGAGCAAAAAACCATAAATGTCCTTACTTGAATCTTTGATTAGCTTAGGCTAGTGTGTGTGTGTCATTCAAGTGTGGAAAACTTGGGACAATGGTTGAGGTAAGAGCACTTAATTGTATAAGTTGTATATAGGTTAGGTGGGATGCTTAGGTTAATCAAAGATTCAAATTCTAGTCCACTTAGCCATATATATAACCATACCTTGACCCTAGCCCCATTACAACCTACGAAAAGACCTCATGATGTATGTATGCATGCATAGAATAATTGTTGATTGTTAGAGGAAGAACAAATTTTAGAAAGCATGAAATAGAGGAGAATTGAGTGATCAACCCTATACACCGAGCAGATAGAGTGTAAACACTTATGGTGAGGGTTCGAGGCTCAATTCCTTGTTCCTGGCTCTCGCGAGTGTTCTTCATGCAAGTTATGCGCACTTCACTTTGATGATTGGAATTGGTAGATTTCATATATTGTTTATCATTTTGCCCTACTTGCTTATATATGTTCTTGGATGATTGATTTGCTTTTGACCAAGTAGATAGTAGCATTCATTTTAGTTGCATTCATATAGGTAGTTGCATCTTATAAATCCCATTCTCTTGTGAGTCTTTGGTCTTTGGCTATCTTTTAAGCATGAGGCCATGCTTGGTCTAAGTGTGGGAAGGTTGATAAACCCCGTTTTTAGGGTTAATCTTGTATGGATTTTGAGGGTTTTATCAATATTCTTTCATACTTATTCATAAAAAATGCATGGTTTTGTGTTTCCTTCCCGATTTTGTTTCATGGATGAAAACATGCCTCTTTTACACTAAATATGCCCTATTTGAATCCTCTTCTATTACCATTCGATGCCGTGATCTGTTTGTTAAGTGTATTCAGAGTTTATAGGGCAAGGATGGCCTGGAAGAGAGGAAGGAAGCATGCATGAATGGAAGGAGCATAGAAATTAGAGCTTTGGAGCTTGAGTAATGACGCATACGTGCACATTACACGTGATTCACCCAGAAACTGTCTCTCAACAATTTCCTACCGGCAAGTGCACCGAATTGTTGTCAAGTAAAAACTCACTGTAGAGTGAGGTCGAATCCCACAGGGATTGGTTGGTTGATCAATGTTAATTGGAGAATTGTTTTAGTTGAGCGAAATCAGAATTGAATTCAGATTGCAGAAGTAAAATTGGCGGGAAACTTAAATTGCAAGAAATTAAATGACGGAAATTAAATTGCAAGAAATTAAATGGGAATGGGGATTAAACATGAAATTAAAGAAGCAGAATATAAATAGAATGGGTAAGATCAGAGATGGGAAAGCTCATTGGGGTCAGGAGATGTGATAATTCTCAGGATCAAGTTCATTTTTATCTCTTCCTCAATCAATGCATTCATTGATCTCCTAGGCAATATTAGGTGATTAGATCCAAACTCCTTGGCAATCTAATCTCTCTAAGCATGAACAATTGCCCAATTCCTTGATTTAAGTGCTCACGGGAAGAGATTAAGATCGGTCACTGATTATACCACACAAATTTATAGATCAAAGTGTTGGTAGGATTACATGGCACTATATCCATCCAAACCCCAATCTAATTCAATGTGAGAAAGAATTTCTAGCATGATCTCCTCATTCTTCTTCCAAGGTTCAAAGGAGATCCAATTATGAATAGCTTCGCTCCCAAGACAACTATCCAATTGGATGAAAGCTTTCAAGAAAAATCAAGAGAAAAGAAAGAAGAAGAAGAATGAAAACTAGTATTGATCCATTGAATTACACAGAGCTACCATACCCAATGAAAGGGGTTTAGTTGTTCATAGCTCTAAAAATGGAAAATGGAATTGAAAGGTACATCTTGAATTGAAAGAATTTGCAGAAAAACCAAAATGAGCTGAAAAGTCAAGATGAAGTAAAAAATGCCTGTAACTTAAATTCTAAGCTATTTATACACTTTCTTCCATTAATTTTCAATCTCTCAATCGGGCTTTTGGCATTGATAGAATTGGGTTAAAATGGCTCCAATTGGTCTCCGTTGTTGTTGAGAAGTGCTGTTGAGAAGAGATCTGTTTGAATTGCAAGTTCTGGTGCTTCAAGTTGGAGTCAACGTTTGATGGCCAACGTTGACTCAAACGCCCTTCTCAAAAGAAGAGATCTGTTTGACTCAATGTTGGAGGGCCAATGTTCTCCTAACCATGCGTACGCGTGCCTTGCGCATTTGCGCCCATGGGGTCAGAATGCGCATCGACGCGTGTCCGTGCTGCACGCATGCGCGTGGATGCAAAAATCCCATTTCCAGTTTTCAAATCATGTAGAAGAGCGTTGGCCTCAGTGTTGGACTGGCCACCATTGTTTGAGGTAGCGTTTGAGGTCCAACGTTACCCATCCACGTGTATGCGTCAACGATGCCTGCGCGTGGATTGCTAGAATTTCCAATCCACGCATACGCATGTAGCCCCCGTGCGCGTCGCTGCATTTTTTCAAAATCTCCAGAAAGCACATTTTATCACAACGTTGGGGGTAACGTTGGCTTGCCAACGTTCCCTCAACGTGAGTACCAGCAATTTATGCAGAGAATTGCTCTGCTTCCTTCTCAACAGTTGAGGCAACGTTGGTGGTCCAACTTGGCCACCAACGTTGCTTCTCCTCCATCTTCTCCCTGTTCCTTCTTCAACTTCCTTCCATGCTTTCCATCACCTATCATCAACCAATACATGCATCAAAGCCTTGCTAAAGTCATGAGAATTCTCATCATTCTTAGCATACAATTGATTATAGCATAATTCTCATGAAATTGCATCAAATTAATCATGGTTATATGAATCTAGGTATGCATGAATTTCTAACCGAATTGCTTACTTATAACTCAAGAAAGTGCATAAAACCTATTAAAAACAAAGAAAAAGGTTAGTGAAACTAGCCTAAGATGCCCTGGCATCACAACACCAAACTTAAATCTTGCTTGTCCCTAAGCAAGTACTGAATTTTTGAGAAGAAAGAATGAAACAGAAAGTGATGTTCATATCAGCAAGTCATTATTAGGCATAGACTGTCTCCTTTAAGCATCAAGTAACACACTGCTACGACCTCTTATTATTCACTCATCCTTGGTAATTTCTTTTCTTTATTTTCTTTTTTTGTGAACTTATTCTTTGATTCTAACAGCTCAGTGTCATGTGTTGTAGAAGCTTCTTAGCTTATTTGTACTCAACACATATTCACTACAGACACTTGGCTCACAATTCTTCTTAAGACATTGGTGCCTAGCACCTCGTTGGGTTACTAAATATCTTGTAACTAAGCTGCTCTTGATAGTGGATTTTCGGTTGATAATCCCGGGTTAGTTAACCCAAGTTACCAAGTGTTAAAGCACTCCATAGAACCTAATCATCCAAGCAGATCCTAGTACAAAGACACCACAGGCATATGTCCTAAGGTCCAAGCTATTGGTGTCTAGCCTTATTCTTTTGCTTTCTTTTGTTTTTGGTTGCCACTTTTGGATTTTCTTTTTTCTTTCTTTTTGTTTGTTTCTCTTTCATCCAAGGATTTTTATTTGCTAAGATTCATAGACAGCATGCTGGTTTTCACTAAAAGGGAAACAATCTATCCTTTTATTCATTATAAGTGAGCTACTACACAATCAGACATATATACCACTACTTACTGTTATTTCACTTCTTGCTAAAAAGGAACTATTCTACTTCTTGTTCAAACATTTCTTTTATTCAAATTAAAAAGACTCATGGGACAAGACAAGCATTTAAACAGGTGAAAGTGAAAGCACACACACCTAGACTAGCATACTTATTGCAAAATCAAACACAACTAAATGCAAAATGACTTAAACTAAAAGTTACTATTAACTAAAATAGACATGTTCTTTCTTTATTGAATAGAATAACTAAGGAGTAAGTCCACCTTTCATTTTTTTATCCTGTTTGTCTTTCTTCTTCTTCTCGCTTGCTTGCTTACTAGTTTCTCCCTTGCCTTTTCCCTTTAGCATTGTCCAGAATCCAGCTTTCTTCATTGTCTCTTCCACTCTGTCTTCAAGGCGTATTGCTTTGTCTACTTCTATGTCACTTCTTTCCTTGAAGTATTGATCATAAATTGGAAATGCTGGGTTCAGATTATGTAGATGTTCTGCAATGTAGTTGAGCTTGATCTGAGTATTTATGGTGTAATCAGCTTGAACTTCATATCTTACATCCTGAAGAGTCGTAAATTCCTTGAAAGCTCTCATATTATCAACTTGAAGTTGGGCCAGTTGGTTGAAAGGTCTTTGAAATTGTGAAGCTTGTTCTCTTTGCATAACTAGAGATCTTGACTCAAAATCTCTCTATTGGCTCATCATTCTCAACTGAAGCTCCTCTTGTCTCTCTTGAGCTCTCATGTATTGTGAATGGAATTCTTCTTGTTTCTCTTGAACTGTGATGTACTATTTGGATAGCCTTTCAATTGCTTCTTGCATCTGGCCCATGTCCATGTTGGTTTGTGGTTGGAATTGTTGCTCTTCTTCTTGTTCTTCTTCTTGTTCTTCTTCCTCCCGTGGTTCTTCTCTCCTTCGCCTCCTTTGTGGTCTTTGACTTTGTTGTGCCTCTGTGACATTCATCATCCTTTCGAGGGTCATAGGCATGCCTAGATACAGCCATGTTGGGTTTGCATCTTCCAGTGGCACTCTGGCCTTCATGCATAACCTTATAATGGTGCTTGGGTAATTCAGCTAGGCTTCAGCAGAATTTTTTTCTGCAACCTTTCGAATATCCTTTGCAATGATCTCGTGAACTTTTATCTCTCCTCCCACCGTTATACAGTGTAGCATGACAGGCCTTTGCTTGTTAACTTCCGAGGTGTTCACTGTGCCCAAAATTGATCTCTTTATAAGCTCATACCAACCTTTTGCTTCAGGGATGAGATCTCCCTTTTTTAAGAACTTGTGCCCTCCTTGATTGTCCCTCTCCCAGTCAGCATTAACCACACAGATATCACTAGAGATTTCATCATAATCTGGGTTCCCATTCACTCTTTCTTGGTACCCTGGCTCATCAAAATGGGTTGGCCTCAGTCCTAAGACCTTCATGATGGTCTTCGGACTAAAGTCCACTTCCACTCCCCATACATAACTCTTGTAAGTTGGGGCACTGGTCATATCAAGCCTTGCAGTGTTAGCATAAAACTCCCTTATGATGTTTGCATTGATCCTGATGATTGGTGAGGTAAGGTCTTCCCATTTCCTCTTTCTGATCTTGGCTTTTATTTCTAGGCATCCATCGTCAGGTAGCAGGAAAGGAATTTCTGGATATATTTTTTTGTCATTCATCCACCCAAGTTGCATTTGGTGGAACCATGATCTGAACTTCCATCGATCATATTCGTTTTCACTTTCCTCTGTAATAGGTTCTTTTCCTCTCCTTCTTTTGAAACTTGAAGAAGATGCCATACTTTCCTTGGTAATTACCCGAATAGAGGTTAAAGGTTTATGAAGAGGGATGGCTAGTGTGATGCACTCTCGGTGAAAAAGTGTTTTGAAGGCAAGGTGGTATTATGGAAGCAAGTGATCAAAGATGCTTTGTTGCACAAAGAACACGGTTGTTGAGTCTTGGTTCTAGAGAATACAAGAGCTGATTTTTTTTTAGAGTACACGAAGTGTAACACTTTGGTCCGGAGTGTTGGTTAAGATGAAGCTATTTATAGCAACTTTAATAAAGATTGGATGGTCAGGATGTTCTTTGAAAAGTTCAGAATGAATGGTTTGCATGTAAAGATGAATGAGGACAAAAGTTGCCTCTTCATTAGACATGTGGGGTCGGTCTTCTATGGGCTTCTTCCAAGGATGTGCTGATTTTTATCCTTACGAAGCGACCTTCCAAGCCATGTGATATACTTTTGTCTTCATGCTAGCCTTACCATTTATTGTCTTGTCCCTTTCATCAAGCTATTCTTCTGCATACCTATCCATCATGTCAAAACAAAGAAAAGAATTAGAATAGGTGGCGGTAAATACATGGCAAGTAATACTTAAATTTAAAACTAAAACTTTGACTAGTATTCTTCATGATTGTTCATCCATCCGTGACTCCTTTTGTGCTCTTATATAGTCTTGGAGGACACCAAACTTAGTGTTTGGCTATATGGTTCAAAGTGTTACTTCCTCCAAGTATTGTCATTGAAATCTCAATGGGATTAGTGTCACTTTTGGTTAAACCATCATGAGAAACACTTTATTTTTCTATTTCTAAACATGAACTAAAAATTATAAACATGGTTGCAATTTTATGACTTTCAAGACTCAAAAGAACTTTGACTCTCATGACTTGTTCTTGCAATATATAGAACACCAAACTTAATGTTTGGATATATATTCCAAGAAACACATGTCAAAATGGCAATATGATCATCATCATTTTTTTTGAGGTATCTTAGTGTGCCTGTAGGCACACCAAACTTAGAATTGGATCATATACTTCACAATGTCATGGATAGTTGTCAATTTTGTTCATGAGAGCTTGAATTTATGTTAGAGCAACAGTTATTATTCGTACTGAAGCATTAAAAACAAGGAAACTAGATCATAGGCTGCCTCCCATAGAGCGCTTCTTTAGCGTCATTAGCTTGACGGTTGGTTTACTATTAGGGCATATTGTAATGCCTCATATCTTCTCCACTCACAGTGAAGCTTTCTCCACTTGATTCCTTGAGGATTTCTACATGTTCCAAGGAAAGAACCTTTTTGACTGTGAACACTTGGGGTAACTGAGATGGAAGTGTCGAAAGCTGTGTTGAGATTAATGGATGGTGGGCTGATGTCACGTTCTTTCCAGGGAAAAGATCTTCTGTAGGAATTTTCTTATTTCTCCATCCCCTTGGTAATTTATTCACAACTCTTTCTTCTCCTTCCAGTAATGCTCCATTGTTCATCGTGTCAAGGAGTTCCTCGTTAGCTGCTCTTCCCAATTCTTGTGGCTTCAGTTCTTTCTTGAGTTCTCTTGGTTGCTGTATCTCTTGAAATTCTTGCTTGTTCACCAAGGAGTGTTTCAGTAGTTCAGCTGCTGATTCACTGTTGCTTTCCTTTGTGCACATGTTACTGTGATCATCCTTTGGCTCTTTGGGTTCTGGCTCAAACTCAGGTGTAGGTTTGAAAACATGGAAAGTGAGGTGTTCATCAAGTATTCTCAGGATTAACTCTCCTTGTTCTACATCTATCAGCGCTCTAGCAGTGGCTAGAAATGGTCTCCCTAGAATAATGGGATGGAGGTTGAGGCCAAGGGATCTTAGCCAAGTTTTACTAGTCTTTTTCCTTTGTTTTTAATATGTTTTATACACTTTCTTGAGTTACAAGTAAGCCATTTTGGTAGAAATTCATTTGTACTTGGATTCAATCAACCATGAGTAAATTGATGAATTTTCATGAGTTTTGTGCTATAATTACTTATATGTCAAGGATGAGAAGAAGTCTCATAATTTTAGCATAGCTTTGATGCATTTGTTGATTGATGATAGGTGACCAAAAGGCTTGGAGGAAGGCTGAAGAAAGGGGATGGCAGGAATGGAAACGAAGGTAACATTAAGAAGATTACGTTTGAGTCAACGTTTGCCTCAAACGTGAACTCAAACGTGGATAACAGCAAAGCCACCCTGGAGGAAGCCAACGTTTGTGCCAACGTTTGCCTCAAACATGAGATCAAACATTGGCTCAATAATACACTCAAGAGGAGCTAACGTTTGTGCCAATGTTTGCCTGAAACGTGAGGTCAAACGTTGGCTCAATAATACACCCAGGAGAAGCTAATGTTTGTGCCAATGTTTACCTCAAACGTGAGGTCAAACGTTGGCTCAATAATACACCCAGGAGGACTTAACGTTTGAGCCAACGTTTGCCTCAAATGTGAGGTCAAACGTTGGCAGAAAATTACCCTAGAGAGAATCACGTTTGAGCTCACGTTTGACCTCAAACGTGAACTCAAACGTGAGTGACAGCAAAACTCCATTCTGCATAATGCTAATACAAGACGTTTGAGTCAACGTTTGCCTCAAACGTTGACTCAAACGTGAATGATCCCAAAGTCCATTATACAAATGGGTTTCTTCTCAAGACCAAGGGCAATCAATAGAGGCTATCTTCAATCCAATTCCATAAAGGCCAAGGGCCCAAATTTAAGGCTTAATGATCATTAGAAGGAAGGGTATAAATAGAAGCTAGTTTGATTTAGAGGGCACCTGGGGGACTTTTACTTTAACCTTTTTCTTCTTTTAGAATTTTCACTTGTAATTTTGAGAATTTGGATATGAGAGAATTGGGAGGAGAATTGAGTTCTCTTCCTCTGGGTTTTCTTGTTTTCTTTTCTACATACTTTGCTTGAGTCTTGGGTGTTGAGAATTGAGAAAATTCTGTCTCAATCTCACCTTGAGATATATGTGTTCCTTTCTCTGCATAATTCAAGAATTCAGTGATTTGAGTTCAAAGTTTCTTTACTGTTTTGAACTTTAAATTTGTTTGCAATTATTCTTTGAGTTGGATCAAGGAAGGCACTGAGATCTAGACTTGGATTTCTAGTCTCTTGACCCCTGAGATCTTCAACTTTCTTTTAGTTATTACAATTAAGCCACATTTTACTTTTTGTTTGTCTTCTCAAGTAATTATTCTTCTCTTGTTTAGATTTGTTGCAATTTAATTCATCCTTTACTTCTCTGTTTAGTGCCATTTTACTTTTTCTTGTTTAATTTCTGCAATCTCAACTCCCAAATCCTTTTATTATTAAAGCCATTTATATTTCTTGCAATTTAAGTTTCAGTTATTTAAATTTCTTGCAATTCAAGTTTCTGTAATTTACATTACTTGCACTTTAAGATTCAGCTCTTTTAATTCTTCTACACTTTAAATTCTTGTTAATTATCCCTCTCCTTTTAAATTCCATGCAATTTAGCTTCTGTTGGATACAAATCACTCAAATCAACTCTTGTTCGCTTGACTAAATCAACCACCTAACTAAAATTGCTCAATCCTTCAATCCCTGTGGATCGACCTCACTCACGTGAGTTATTATTACTTGATGCAACCCGGTACACTTGCCAGTGAGTTTTGTGTTGGATCATTTTTCACACATCAATTTTTTGGCGCCGTTGCTGGGGATTGATTAGGTTGACAATGATTAAGTTAGGTGGTGATCTAGATTAAGCATTTTTTTTCTTTTGTTTTCAGCTAACACATAAACTGTTTGAATTTTTGCCTAAGCTAACCAAAACTTCACTCTAGCAATAGATTGAAGTGTTACTGGTTTTCTGGTTTTGTGTGATTTTTATGTATCGTTTGTATGTCAGGGACAAGGGGAGCTATACCCTCGTTTTGTGAACAAGACAAAAGAACCCTCAAGAGATTAAGAAGAGCAGAAAGAGGGAAAGGCATTGTTGGAGAAGAGGATTCAGAAGAAGAATTCCAAGATATGGATGAACACTCAACAAACCCAACAAATCCACCAGCAGAAGCAGCCAACAACAACAACAATCCACCACAGAGAAGACTTTTGGCTTCCTATACATTTGTAAATCCTAGACATTGTGGGAGTAGCATTCTTACCCCAAATGTTAATGCAAACAACTTTGAACTGAAGCCACAGCTCATCACCTTGGTTCAAAATAACTGCTCCTATGGAGGAGGACCACTTGAAGACCCAAACCAACACTTATCCACCTTTCTGAGGATTTGTGATACTGTCAAAACCAATGGTGTACATCCTGACATTTACAAGTTGCTGTTATTTCCATTTTCCCTCAGAGACAAAGCTACTCAATGGTTGGAGTCATTCCCAAGAGATAGCATCAACAATTGGGAAGATCTAGTGAGCAAGTTCTTTGCCAAATTTTACCCACCTCAGAGGCTTATTAGGTTGAAGATTGAAGTACAAACATTCACACAGATGGATACTAAAGCCATCTATGAGGCATGGGAGAGACACGAGGCTCTAATCAGGAAGTGCCCTCCTGAAATGTTCAATGAATGGGACATATTGTAGAATTTTTATCAAGGCTTGACATTGAAATCTCAGGAGGCTCTGGATCACTCAGCAGGGGGCTCTAACAATTGATGAAGACTGCAGAGGAGGCCCAAAATCTCATTGATATGGTGGCTAACAACCAATATTTCTTTGCTCACCAAAGGCAACGCCAACCATCACAAAGGAAAGGAGTGATGGAGTTGGAAGGAGTGGACTCAATCCTAGCTCAAAACAAAATGATGCAGCAGCAAATTCAGCATCAATTTGAGGAAATGGCCAAGAGGATTGATAGCCTCCAAGTTGTAGCAGTAAATACAAGTCAGCCATCAACCACATGGGGGCAAGGTGAAGAAGCTTGTGAAGATCAACAACAAGAACAAGTGAATTACATGCACAATCAAGGCTCTGGACATAATGAGGTTTATGGTGACACTTATAACCCATCTTGGAAGAACAACCCCAACCTCAAATGGGGAGACAATGACACTCAGACTCAACAGCCATGGCAAAGGAATTCAACCCAAAAAAGTTGGAAAAATACAAACCACAATAACCAGCAGAATAATAACCAAACTACATACAGAAAACCCCATAACACTTACCCCAACTCTATCCATCATCCATCCAATAATCAAATCACCAACCAAAACACTTACCATCAACCCTCAACACCCCACAACCAACCAATCTCACAAGAATCTCAGAGGATCACCAATTTGGAGCTCTTAATGGAGAAAATGATGAAGCACCAAGAAGTGACAACAAAGAACCAGGAAGCTTCCATGAAAAATATGGAATGGCAGATTGGACAGCTTTCCAAGCAAATTGCTATTGAGAGACCATCAAGCTCATTACCAAGCGACATCATTCCTAATCCAAAAGAGGAGTGCAAAGCTATACAGCTAAGGAGTGGAAAGACATTGGTGGACAACAAAGAAGCAACCAAAAAGCCTAAGGAAAGCAACAAAGAGCCAACAGAGAAAGAGGAAGCTAGCAACAATGATGTGATAACAGGCAAGCAGGATCAAGTAATGGAAGAACCAACCAAGGATCATAGGAAGGGAGTGAACTTCACACCTCCATTGTCATATCCCCAAAGGTTTAACAAGGAGACTAAGGACTAACATTTCTCTAAATTTCTTGAAGTTTTCAAGAAATTGGAGATAAACATTCCACTGGCTGAGGCACTAGAGCAGATGCCTCTATATGCAAAGTTCTTGGAAGAGCTTATTAACAAGAAGAAGAGTTGGCATGAGAACGAAACTATACTGCTCACTGAAGAATGCAGGGCATTAATTCAAAAAGGGCTTCCACCCAAACTTGAAGATCCCAGAAGTTTCCTTCTACATTGTACCATCGGCAGTATGATCATGAACAAGGCAATGTGTGACTTAGGGGTTAGTATCAATCTGATGCCATCCTCTCTGGTGAGAAAGTTATGCATAGAGGAAGTGAAGCCAATACAAATGTCTCTAGAATTAATGGACAAGTCAGTGATCTATCCCAGGGGTGTGATTGAAAACCTTCTAGTTAAGGTGGACAAATTCATATTCCCTGTAGACTTTATGGTCTTAGACTTAGATGAGGATGAAGGTGATTCCATCATACTTGGAAGACCATTCTTGGCCACAGCTAGGGCCATTATAGACATGGAGCAAGGAGAGCTGACCCTCAGAATGCATGATGAAAGCATCACTCTGAATGTATTTCCAGAAACACAACTCATTGATTAAAAGAAGAATTGCATGGAAACTGACAAGGAAGACTTGCAATGGAAGGAAGGAATCAACAAGACAACCAGTAATCACCTTCCAAAGAAAGAAACAGACAGCATAGCAAGAAGAAAAGAGAATGAGACGATGCAGAGTGATGAAGGAACTCAAGAAGAAATTGAAGTGTTGACCACTAAGAAGGAGAATCCCAAAACAAAGTCCACTATCAAAGAAGAAGGATTAATAAAAAGAAGAAAGAAAATCAGGAAAAAGACTCAAAAGGGGTTCTCCAAGGGTGATGAAGTACAGTTGATCTATCAACAGTTAGGAACAAGCCAACAAGCCAATGACTACTACATAATTTGCAAAATACTCTCACTTGAGCATGCTGAAATTGAGCATCAAGGAACAAAAAAGAAGCTCACAGTGAGGGGGACAAGCTGAGATACTACAGTCGTCAACCACCCTAATGGGGGCCAATGTCAAGCTAGTGACAATAAACAAGCGCTCCATGGGAGGCAGCCCATGATTTAGTTTTCTTGTCTTTAATGTTTCAATATGAATAATAATTGTTGCACTAACTTGAATTCAATTCTTTCTAGACAAAATTGGCAAATGTTCATGGCATTGGAGGGCATATGATCGAGTTCTAAGTTTGGTGTGCCCACCAGCACACTATGACATATGTTCAACATGGTGTGGTACATATTTCAAGAACAAGCCATGAAAGTCAAGAATCTTTTGAGTTTTGAATCTCATGAAAGTACAACAATATATATATTTAAAAAAAAAGAAGAAAAATAAAGTACCTCTTATGAAGATTTAACCGAAAGTGACATTGAAATTTTAAAAGGCAATAGTTGGAGGAAGCATCATTATGGACTATACAACCAAACATTAAGTTTGGTGTCCTCCAAAAATATACAAAAGGAAGTCACGGTTAAATAAGCATAAGGAATGATAGTCAATCTATAGTTCTAGATATGAAAGGTTCTCTTGTTGCAGTTTGATAATGCTTGTCTTGTTGTGATTGTTAGGTAGTCAGAGAACTATTCAATGGAGGGGACAAGACAAAGAAAGGTAAGTTAGCATAAGGACAAAAGTGGATCACATGGCTTGAAGGGAGAATCTGTACAACCCTGGAAAAATACTTTGATGACCGAAGAGATGCACTTCATGAAGAGGCAAAATTTTGTCCTCATTCAACTTTGCATGCACACCATTGATTTATAAATTGTCCCTATGAATTCTAACCATCCATCTTTCATAAAAGTGACCATAAAAAGCCTCACTTGAGCCATGTGTAGCCATGTGATAAATCGTACCTTGTGCAAGAAACACCTTTGTTCACGTGCACATTAAACACTTTTCTTCCAAGAGTGCATCACATTATCCAAATCTTCCCCATCAACTCTTAACCTCAGCGCTACCAACCACTCAAGGGAGCATGGCTTCTTCTTCAACGGCCAAACGAAGAAGAGGAAAGGATCCCATGGTTGAAGAAAGTGAACCCGAATATGATCGAAGGAAGTTCAAATCATGGTACCACCAACTTCAACTGGAATGGATGAATGATAAAAAGATATATCCGGAAGTCCCAATTCTATTACAAGATGAAGGATGCCAGGAAATGAAAGCCAAGATTAAAAAGAGGAGATGGGAAGAGCTCACCTCACCAATCACTAAGATCAATGCAAACATCATAAGGGAATTCTATGCTAATACCCCAAGGCTTGATATGAATACAGCTCCAACTTACACGAGCTATGTACGGGAAACGGAAGTGGATTTCAGTTCAAATGCTATCATGAAAGTCTTAGGCCTACGAACAGTCCAGTTCAAATGCTCCAAAGAATAAGTGAAGACCCAAACTATGATGAAATTGGTAGTGAAATCTGTGTAGTAAACACAGATTGGGTAAGAGATGCCAACAATAAGTACAAATACTTGAGAAGAGGAGATATCACCCCTAAAGCAAAAGGGTGGTATGAGCTAGTAAAGAGATCAATCTTAGGCACAGTGAACACTTCAGAGGTCAACAAAAAAAGAGCTGTCATGTTATATTGTATAATAGTGAAAGGAGAAGTGAAGGTTCACGAGATCATTGCAAGTGATATTCAAAGGATTGCAGAAAAGAATTCGGCTGGAGCTTTGCTACACTACCCAAGTACCATCATGCGGCTGTGTATGAAGGCCAAAGTGCCAATGGAGGATGCAAACCCAACATGGTTGAATCCAGGCCTACCTGTAACCTTCGAGAGGATGATGATTGTCACAGAGGCACAACAGAGTCAAAAGCCACAAAAAGGGAGAAGAAGAGGAGAACCACAAGAAGAACCACAAGGAGAACAGGAGGAACAGCAACAATTCCAACCACAGAACAATATGCACATGGTTCAGATGCAAGAGGCAATTGAAAGGTTGTCACAACAGCACATGGGGATTCAAGAGAAGTAGGAAGAATTCCATTCACAGTACACGAGGTCTCAACAAAGACAAGAGGAGCTTCAGTTGAGGATGATAAGTCAACAAAGGGATTATGAGTCAAGATCCTTAGTAATGCAACAGGAACAAGCTTTCCAATTTCATGAATTATTTAACCAATTGACCCAACTCCAAGCTGAGAATATGAGAGCTTTCAAGGAATTCACAACCCTTCAAGATGCAAGATATGGAGTTGAAGCTGACTATAATATAAATGGCCAAATAAAGTTGAGCTACATTGCGGATCATCTACACAATATGGAACCAGTATTTCCAACTTATGATGAATACTTCAAGGGGAGGAGTGAAAGAGAAGTAGACAAAGCATTACTCCTTGAAGACAGAGTAAAAGA
This sequence comes from Arachis ipaensis, assembly GCF_059453495.1. Lineage (NCBI taxonomy): Eukaryota > Viridiplantae > Streptophyta > Magnoliopsida > Fabales > Fabaceae > Arachis > Arachis ipaensis. Next base: position 77,492,681 of record NC_142441.1, on the reverse strand, counting down.
GACAATGAAGAAAGGTGGATTCTGGCAAAAGCTAACAGGCAAAAGCAAGGGAGAAACCAGTAAACAAGCAAGTGAGAAGAAAAAGAAAGACAAATGAAAGGTGGAATTGCTCTTTGCTTATCACATTCAATAAAGAAAGAGCATGCTTGTTTATTTGATAGTCATTTTACTTTAATAGTTTTTGCATCCTGTCTGTTTAACTTTGCAATAAGTAGGCTAGCCTAAGTGTGTTCTTGTGTTTATAAACTTTCACCATTACTAAATGCATGCTTTGTCCCCTGTGCCGTTTTAATTCAATAAAAGAGAAATGTCTGAATTAATAAGTAAATATCCAATGTTGCATAAGTTAGAATAAAAGTTAGTGGTGGTATTTGTTGATTTAATGCATGGCTCATAAAATAAATGCTGCATAATGATATTTTCTTTGAAGAAATGAACTAGTTTGCTGTTGTAAACGCTTGTATCATTAAAAATCTCTTGAAAATGAAACAAAACAGAAAGAAAAAGAAAGAGAAAAAGTCAAGAGTAGCAAAGAAAACAAATGATAAGGCTAGGCACCAATAGCTTGGACCCTAGGACACATGCCTGTGGTGTTTTTGTACTAGGATATGCTTGGACAAGTAAGTTCTGAGGAGTATTTCAAAACTTGGCCACTTAGATCAACTGATTTGGATTGCCAACTGAAAGTCCACAATAAAGAGCAACCTAGCCACAAAACATTTAGTTATCCAAAGAGATGCTGGGCATCAATGATCCTAGGAAGAAAAGGGTGAGCCATGTGTCTGTGGTGACGAAATATTGAGCAAAATTAAGCCAAAGGCTGCTGTAACATTTGCCACCAAGCCTTCAAAGAATAATAAGCTCTATGAGAAAAATAAAGAAGGAAAAGTTAGCAAGGGAACAAGAAAAACTAAAGCCTTATAGCAGCAAACTTAGAAAAACTTTAAGGAAACATCTCTTATGTAACAGCAAACAATAAATGAACCACCATTGTCTGCATAAAAATCCCATGGACTGAATTCAACTATATGCTCAATAAGGATATGCACACTTCTCTGTTTCATGTCATTCTCTCTTATGTTTGATGCTTGCTTGGGGATAAGCAAGATTTAAGTTTGGTGTTGTGATGCCAAGGCATCTTAGCCTAGTTTTACTAGTCTTTTTCCTTTGTTTTTAGTAGGTTTTATACACTTTTTTGAGTTACAAGTAAGCCATTTTGGTAGAAATTCATGTGTACTTAGATTCAATCAACAATGAGTAAATTGATGCATTTTCATGAGTTTTGTGCTATAATTGCTTATATGTCAAGGATGAGAAGAAGTCTCATGATTTTAGCATAGCTTTGATGCATTTGTTGATTGATGATAGGTGACCAAAAGGCTTGGAGGAAGGTTGAAGAAAGGGGATGGCAGGAATGGAAATGAAGGCAACATTAAGAAGATCACGTTTGAGTCAACATTTGCCTCAAACGTGAACTCAAACGTGGATAACAGCAAAGCCACCCTGGAGGAAGCCAACGTTTGCGCCAACGTTTACCTCAAACGTGAGGTCAAACGTTGGCTCAATAATACACTCAGGAGAAGCTAATGTTTGGGCCAATGTTTGCCTCAAACGTGAGGTCAAACGTTGGCTCAATAATACACCTAGGAGGACTTAACGTTTGTGCCAACGTTTGCCTCAAACATAAAGTCAAACGTTGGCTGAAAATTACCATGGAGTGAATCACATTTGTGCTCACGTTTGACCTCTAACGTGAACTCAAACGTGAGTGACAGCAAAACTTCATTCTGCATAATGCTAATACAAGACGTTTGAGTCAACGTTTGCCACAAATGTTGACTCAAACGTGAATGATCCCAAAGTCCATTATGCAAATAGGTTTCTTCTCAAGACGAAGGGCAATCAACAGAGGCTATCTTCAATCCAATTCCATCAAGGCCAAGGGCCCAAATTCAAGGCTTAATGATCATTAGAAGGAAGGGTATAAATAGAAGCTAGTTTGATTTAGAGGGCACCTGAGGGACTTTTACTTTAACCTTTTTCTTCTTTTAGAATTTTCACTTGTAATTTTGAGAGTTTGGATTTGAGAGAATTGGGAGGAGAATTGAGTTCTCTTCCTCTGGGTTTTCTTGTTTTCTTTTCTACATACTTTGCTTGAGTCTTGGGTGTTGAGAATTGGGGAAATTCTGTTTCAATCTCACCTTGAGATCTTTGTGTTCCTTTCTCTGCATAATTCAAGAATTCAATGATTTGAATTCAAAGTTTCTTTACTGTTTTTTACTTTAAATTTGTTTGCAATTGTTCTTTGAGTTGGATCAAGGAAGGCAGTGAGATCTAGACTTGGATTTCTAGTCTCTTGACCCCTGAGATCTTCAACTTTCTTTTAGTTATTACAATTAAGCTACATTTTACTTTCTGTTTGTCTTCTCAAGCAATTATTCTACTCTTGTTTAGATCTGTTGCAATTTAATTCATCCTTTACTTCTCTGTTTAATGCCATTTTACTTTTTCTTGTTTAATTTCTGCAATCCCAACTCCCAAATCCTTTTATTATTCAAGACATTTACATTTCTTGCAATTTAAGATTCAGTTATTTATATTTCTTGCAATTCAAGTTTCTGCAATTTACATTACTTGCACTTTAAGATTCAGCTCTTTTAATTCTTCTGCACTTTAAATTCTTGTCAATTATCCCTCTCCTTTTAAATTCCATGCGATTTAGCTTCTGTTGGATACAAATCACTCAAATCAACTCTTGTTCACTTGACTAAATCAACCACCTAACTAAAATTGCTCAATCCTTCAATCCCTGTGGGATCGACCTCACTCACGTGAGTGATTATTACTTGATGCGACCCGATACACTTGCCGGTGAGTTTTGTGTTGGATTGTTTTTCACACATCAAGTTTTTTGCGCCGTTGCCGGGGATTGATTAGGTTGAAAATGATTATGTGAGGTGGTGATCTAGATTAAGCATTTTTTTTCTTTTGTTTTCAGCTAACACATTAACTGTTTGAATATTTGCCTAAGCTAACCAAAACTTCACTCTAGCAATAGATTGAAGTGTTACTGATTTTCTAGTTTTGTGTGATTTTTATGTTTGGCTTGTATGTCAGGGACAAGGGGAGCTATACACTCGTTTTGTGAACAAGACGAAAGAACCCTCAGGAGATTAAGAAGAGCAGAAAGAGGGAAAGGCATTGTTGGAGAAGAGGATTCAGAAGAATAATTCCAAGATATGGAGGAACACTCAACAAACCCAACAAATCCACCAGCAGAAGCAGCAAACAACAACAACAATCCACCACAAAGAAGATTTTTGGCTTTCTATACATCTGCAAATCCTAGACATTGTGGGAGTAGCATTCTTACCCCAAATGTTAATGCAAAAAACTTTGAACTGAAGCCACAGCTCATCATCTTGGTTCAAAACAACTGCTCCTATGGAGGAGGACCACTTAAAGACCCAAACCAACACTTATCCACCTTTCTGAGGATTTGTGATACTGTCAAAACCAATGGTGTACATCCTGACTTTTACAAGTTGCTGTTGTTTCCATTTTCCCTCAGAGACAAAGCTACTCAATGGTTGGAGTCATTCCCAAGAGATAGCATCAATAATTGGGAAGATCTAGTGAGCAAGTTCCTTGCCAAATTTTACCCACCTCAGAGGATTATTAGGTTGAAGACTGAAGTACAAACATTCACACATATGGATACTGAACCCATCTATGAGGCACGGGAGAGATACAAGGCTCTAATCAGGAAGTGCCCTCCTAAAATGTTCAATGAATGGGACATATTGCAGAATTTTTATGAAGGCTTGACATTGAAATCTCAGGAGGCTCTGGATCACTCAGCAGGGGGCTCTTTACAATTGATGAAGACTGCAGAGGAGGCCCAAAATCTCATTGATATGGTCGCTAACAACCAATATTTCTTTGCTCACCAAAGGCAACGCCAACCATCACAAAGGAAAGGAGTGATGGAGTTGGAAGGAGTGAACTCAATCCTAGCTCAAAACAAAATAATGCAGCAGCAAATTCAGCAACAATTTGAGCAAATGGCCAAGAGGATTAATAGCCTCCAAGTTGCAGCAGTAAATACAAGTCAGCCAGCAACCACATGGGGGCAACGTGAAGAAGCTTGTGAAGATCAACAGCAAGAACAAGTGAATTATATGCACAATCAAGGCCCTGGACACAACGAGGTTTATAGTGACACTTATAACCCGTCTTGGAAGAACCACCCAAACCTCAAATGGGAAGACAATCACATTAAGACTCAACAGCCATGGCAAAGGAATTCAACCCAAAATAGTTGGAAAAACACAAACCACAACAACCAGTAAAATAATAACCAAAATACATACAGAAAACCCCAAAACACTTACCCCAACTCTAACCATCATCCATCCAATAATCAAACCACCAACCAAAACACTTACCATCAACCCTCAACACCCCATAACCAACCAATCTCACAAGAATCTCAGAGGATCACCAATTGGAGCTCTTAATGGAGAAAATGATGAAGCACCAAGAAATGACAACAAAGAACCAGGAAGCTTCCATGAAAAATATGGAAAGGTAGATTGGACAGCTTTCCAAGCAAATTGCTATTGAGAGACCATCAAGCTCATTACCAAGCGACACCATTCCTAATCCAAAAGAGGAGTGCAAAGCTATACAGCTAAGGAGTGAAAAGACATTGGTGGACAACAAAGAAGCAACCAAAAAGCCTAAGAAAAGAAACAAAGAGCCAACAGAGAAAGAGGAAGCCAGCAACAAGGATGTGATAACAGGGAAGCAGGATCAAGCAATGGAAGAACCAACCAAGGATCACAGGAAGGGAGTGAACATCACACCTCCATTGCCATATCCCTAAAGGTTTAACAAGGAGACTAAGGACCAACATTTCTCTAAATTTCTTGAAGTCTTCAAGAAATTGGAGATAAATATTCCACTGGTTGAGGGACTAGAGCAGATGCCTCTATATGCAAAGTTCTTGAAAGAGCTTATTAACAAGAAGAAGAGTTGGCATGAGAACGAAACTATATTGCTCACTGAAGAATGCAAGGCATTAATTCAAAAAGGGCTTCAACCCAAACTTGAAGATCCCGGAAGTTTCCTTCTACATTGTACCATCGGCAGTATAATCATCAACAAGGCAATCTGTGACTTAGGGGCTAGTATCAATCTGATGCCATCCTCTCTGGTGAGAAAGCTGTGCATAGAGGAAGTGAAGCCAATACAAATGTCTCTAGAATTAATGGACAAGTTAGCGATCTGGGGTGTGATTGAAAACCTTCTAGTTAAGGTGGACAAATTCATATTCCCTACAGACTTTGTGGTCTTAGACTTAGATGAGGATGAAGGTGATTCCATCATACTTGGAAGACCATTCTTTGCCACAGCTAGGGCTATTATAGACATGGAGCAAGGAGAGCTGACCCTCAGAATGCATAATGAAAGCATCACTCTGAATGTATTTCCAGAAACACAGCTCATTGATGAAAAGAAAAATTGCATGGAAACTGACAAGAAAGACTTGCAATGGAAGGAAGGAATTAATAAGACAACTAGTAATCACCTTCCAAAGCAAGAAACAGACAACACAACAAGAAGAAAAGATAACGAGACGATGCAGAGTGATGAAGGAACTAAAGAAGAAATTGAAGTGTTGACCACTAATAAGGAGAATCCCAAAATAAAGTCCACTGTCAAAGAAGAAGGATTAACAAAAAGAAGAAAGAAAAGCAGGAAAAAGACTCAAAAGGGGTTCTCCAAGGGTGATGAAGTACAGTTGATCTATCAACAGTTAGGAACAAGCCAGCAAGCCAATGACTACTACAGAGTTTGCAAAATACTCTCACTTTAGCATGCTGAAATTGAACATCAAGAAACAAAAAGGAAGCTCACAGTGAGGGGGACAAGCTGAGATACTACAATCGTCAACCACCCTAATGGGGGCGAATGTCAAGCTAGTGACAATAAACGAGCGCTCCATGGGAGGCAGCCCATGATTTAGTTTTCTTGTCTTTAATGTTTCAATATGAATAATAATTGTTGCACTAACTTGAATTCAATTCTTTCTAGACAAAATTGGCAACTGTTCATGGCATTGGAGGGCATATGATCGAGTTCTAAGTTTGGTGTGCCCTCCAGCACATTATGACATATGTTCAACCTGGTGTGGTACATATTGCAAGAACAAGCCATGAAAGTCAAGAATCTTTTGAGTTTTGAATCTCATGAAAGTACAACAATATATATATTTAAAAAAAAAGTACCTCTTATGAAGATTTAACCGAAAGTGACATTGAAATTTTAAAAGGCAATAGTTGGAGGAAGCATCATTATGGACTATACAACCAAACATTAAGTTTGGTGTCCTCCAAAAATATACAAAAGGAAGTCACGGTTAAATAAGCATAAGGAATGATAGTCAATCTATAGTTCTAGATATGAAAGGTTCTCTTGTTGCAGTTTGATAATGCTTGTCTTGTTGTGATTGTTAGGTAGTCAGAGAACTATTCAATGGAGGGGACAAGACAAAGAAAGGTAAGTTAGCATAAGGACAAAAGTGGATCATATGGCTTGAAGGGAGAATCTGTACAACCCTGGAAAAGTACTTTGATGACCGAAGAGATGCACTTCATGAAGAGGCAAAATTTTGTCCTCATTCAACTTTGCATGCACACCATTGATTTATAAATTGTCCCTATGAATCCTAACCATCCATCTTTCATAAAAGTGACCATAAAAAGCCTCACTTGAGCCATGCACATGAACGAAGAAGTCACACACATCTTGCATAATCAAGCCTTGTATTCTTCACTACTAAGGCTTAGAAACTGTACCTTGTGCAACAAAACACCTTTGTTCACGTGCACTTTAAACACTTTTCTTCCAAGAGTACATCACATTATCCAAATCTTCCCCATCAACTCTTAACCTCAGCGCTACCAACCACTCAAAGGAGTATGGCTTCTTCTTCAAGGGCCAAACGAAGAAGAGGAAAGGATCCCATGGTTGAAGAAAGTGAACCCAAATATGATCGATGGAAGTTCAAATCATGGTACCACCAACTTCAACTGGAACGGATGAATGATAAAAATATATATCCGGAAGTCCCAATTCTATTACAGGATAAAGGATGCCAGGAAATGAAAGCCAAGATTAAAAAGAGGAGATGGGAAGAGCTCACCTCACCAATCACTAAGATCAATGCAAACATCATAAGGGAATTCTATGCTAATACCCCAAGGCTTGATATGAATACAGCTCCAACTTACAAGAGCTTTGTACAAGGAACGGAAGTGGATTTCCGTTCAAATGCTATCATGAAAGTCTTAGGCCTACGCACAGTCGATTTTGATGAGCCAGGGTACCACCAAAGAATAAGTGAAGACCCAAACTATGATGAAATTACTAGTGAAATCTGTGTGGTGAACACGGATTGGGTAGGAGATGCCAACAATAAGTACAAATACTTGAGAAGAGGAGATATCACCCCTGAAGTAAAAGGGTGGTATGAGCTAGTAAAGAGATCAATCTTAGGCACAGTGAACACTTCAGAGGTCAACAAAAAAAGAGCTGTCATATTATATTGTATAATAGTGGGAGGAGAAGTGAAGGTTCACGAGATCATTGCAAGTGATATTCAAAGGATTGCAGAAAAGAATTCGGCTGGAGCTTTGCTACACTACCCAAGTACAATCATGCGGCTGTGTATGAAGGCCAAAGTGCCAATGGAGGATGCAAACCCAACATGGTTGAATCCAGGCCTACCTGTAACCTTCGAGAGGATGATGATTGTCACAGAGAGTCGAAGGCCACAAAAAGGGAGAAGAAGAGGAGAACCACAAGAAGAACCACAAGGAGAACAGGAGGAACAGCAACAATTCTAACCACAGAACAATATGGACATGGTTCAGATGCAAGAGGCAATTGAAAGGTTGTCACAACAGTACATGGGAATTCAAGAGAAGCAGGAAGAATTCCATTCACAGTACACGAGGTCTCAACAAAGACAAGAGGAGCTTCAGTTGCGGATGATAAGTCAACAAAGGGATTATGAGTCAAGATCCTTAGTAATGCAACAGGAACAAGCTTTCCAATTTCATGAATCATTTAACCAATTGACCCAACATCAAGCTGAGAATATGAGAGCTTTCAAGGAATTCACAACCCTTCAGGATGCAAGGTATGGAGTTCAAGCTGACTATAACATAAATGGCCAAATAAAGTTGAGCTATATTTTGGATCATCTACACAATATGGAACCAGTATTTCCAACTTATGATGAATACTTCAAGGAGAGGAGTGAAAGAGAAGTAGACAAAGCATTACTCCTTGAAGATAGAGTAAAAGAGACAACAAAAAAGCTGGATTCTGGCAAAAGCTAACAGGAAAAAGTAAGGGAGAAACCAGTAAACAAGCAAATGAGAAGAAAAAAAAAGACAAATGAAAGGTGGAATTGCTCTTTGCTTATCACATTCAATAAAGAAAGAGCATGCTTGTTTAGTTGATAGTCATTTTACTTTAATAGTTTTTGCATCCTATCTGTTTAACTTTGCAATAAGTAGGCTAGCCTAAGTGTGTTCTTGTGTTTATTCACTTTCACTTGACTAAATGCATGCTTTGTCCCCTGTGCCATTTTAATTCAATAAAAGAGAAATGTTTGAATTAGGAAGTACATATCCAATGTTGCATAAGTTAGAATGAAAGTTAGTGGTGATATTTGTTGATTTAATGCATGGCTCATAAAATAAATGCTGCATAATGATATGTTCTTTGGAGAAATGAACTAGTTTGCTGTTGTAAAGGCTTGTATCATTAAAAATTCCTTGAAAATGAAATAAAACAGAAATAAAAAGAAAGAGAAAAAGCCAAGAGTAGCAAAGAAAACAATTGATAAGGCTAGGCACCAATAGCTTGGACCCTAGGACACATGCCTGTGGTGTTTTTGTACTAGGATATGCTTGGACATGTAAGTTCTGAGGAGTATTTCAAAACTTGACCACTTAGATCAACTGATTTGGGATTGCCAAATAAAAGTCCACAATAAAGAGCAACCTAGCCACAAAACATTTAGTTATCCAAAGAGATGCTGGGCATCAATGATCCTAGGAAGAAAAGGGTGAGCCATGTGTCTGTGGTGAAGGAATGTTGAGCAAAATTAAGTCAAAGGCTGCTGCAACATTTGCCACCAAGCCTTCAAAGAATAATAAGCTCTCTGAGCAAAATAAAGAAGGAAAAGTTTGCAAGGAAACAAGCAAAAGTAAAGCCTTATAGCAGCAAACTTAGAAAACCTTTAAGGAAACATCTCTTATGTAACAGCAAACAATAAATGAACCACCATTGTCTGCATAAAAATCCCATGGACTGAATTCAACTATATGCTCAATAAGGATATGCATACTTCTCTGTTTCATGTCATTCTCTCTTATGTTTGATGCTTGCTTGGGGACCAGCAAGATTTAACTTTGGTGTTGTGATGCCAAGGCATCTTAGCCTAGTTTTACTAGTATTTTTCCTTTGTTTTTAATAGGTTTTATACACTTTCTTGAGTTACAAGTAAGCCATTTTGGTAGAAATTCATGTGTACTTGGAATCAATCAACTATGAGTAAATTAATGCATTTTCATGAGTTTTATGCTATAATTGCTTATATGTCAAGGATGAGAAGAAGTCTCATGATTTTAGCATCGCTTTGATGCATTTGTTGAGTGATGATAGGTGACCAAAAGGCTTGGAGGAAGGTTGAAGAAAGGGGATGGCAGGAATGGAAATGAAGGCAACATTAAGAAGATCACGTTTGAGTCAACGTTTGCCTCCAACGTTAACTCAAACGTGGATAACAGCAAAGCTACCCTGGAGGAAGCCAACATGTGCGCCAACGTTTGCCTCAAACATGAGGTCAAACGTTGGCTCAATAATACACCCAGGAGAAGCTAACATTTGCGCCAACGTTTGCCTCAAACGTGAGGTCAAACGTTGGCTCAATAATACACCCAGGAGGACTTAACGTTTGCGCCAATATTTGCCTATAACGTAAGGTCAAACATTGGCTGAAAATTACCCTGGAGAGAATCACGTTTGAGCTCACGTTTGACCTCAAACGTGAGTGACAGCAAACCTCCATTCTTCATAATGCTAATAGAAGACGTTTAAGTCAACGTTTGCCTCAAGCGTTGACTCAAACGTGAATGATCCCAAAGTCCATTATGCAAACAGGTTTCTTCTCAAGACCAAGGGCAATGAACAGAGGCTATCTTCAATCCAATTCTATCAAGGCCAAGGGCCCAAATTCAAGGCTTAATGATCATTAGAAGGAAGGGTATAAATAGAAGCTAGTTTGATTTAGAGGGCACCTGTGGGACTTTTACTTTAACCTTTTTCTTTTTTTATAATTTTCACTTGTAATTTTGAGAGAATTGGGAGGAGAATTGAGTTCTCTTCCTCTGGGTTTTCTTGTTTTCTTTTCTACATACTTTGCTTGAGTCTTGGGTGTTGAGAATTGGGGAAATTCTATCTCAATCTCACCTTGAGATCTCTGTGTTCCTTTCTCTGCATAATTCAAGAATTCAATGATTTGAATTCAAAGTTTCTTTACTGTTTTGAACTTTAAATTTGTTTGTAATTGTTCTTTGAGTTGGATCAAGGAAGGCAGTAAGATCTAGACTTGGATTTCTAGTCTCTTGACCCCTGAGATCTTTAACTTTCTTTTAGTTATTACAATTAAGCTACATTTTACTTTCTGTTTGTCTTCTCAAGCAATTATTCTTCTCTTGTTTAGATCTGTTACAATTTAATTCATCCTTTACTTCTCTGTTTAATGCCATTTTACTTTCTCTTGTTTAATTTCTGTAATCCCAACTCCCAAATCCTTTTATTATTCAAGTCATTTACATTTCTTGCAATTTAAGTTTCAGTTATTTACATTTCCTGCAATTCAAGTTTCTGCAATTTACATTACTTACACTTTAAGATTCAGCTCTTTTAATTCTTCTGCACTTTAAATTCTTGTCAGTTATCCCTCTCCTTTTAAATTCCATGCAATTTAGCTTCTGTTGGATACAAATCACTCAAATCAACTCTTGTTCGCTTGACTAAATCAACCACCTAACTAAAATTACTCAATCCTTCAATTCCTGTGGGATCGACCTCACTCACGTGAGTTATTATTACTTGATGCGACCCGGTACACTTGCCGGTGTGTTTTGTGTTGGATCGTTTTTCACACATCAGAGGTAACTCTCCTCCATGTCCAGATCAACAAAGTCAGCGGGAAGGAAGTAGTTTCTCACATTCACCAACACATTTTTGACTACTCTTTTGGCCTGCTTCTGTGTTTTATCCGCCAATTGGATGATTACATCCGTGGATCTCAGCTCATTGATTTGCAACTTCTTCATAAGAGATAGAGGCATCACATTTATACTAGCTCCTAGATCACAAAATCCTCTGTCAATTTTTGTCTCTCCTATGGTGCAGGGGATATGAAAGCTCCCTGGATCTTTTTTCTTCAGGAGCACGTCCTTCTTGATGAGGCACTACATTCCTTGTTCATTATCACAGTTTGTCCCCCTTTTAAAGTTCCTTTCTTGGTCAGCAGCTCTTTCATGCACTTGATGTATGTGGGCATCTATTGGAGAGTTTTGATGAATAGGATGTTGACACTGAGGGATGCAAACATATCTAGGAATCTTGAATATGACCTTTCTTTCTCACTTCCACTCAGTCTCTGAGAAAATGGTGCCTTTGGCACATAAGGTTTCGGAATTTCCTTCCTTATTAATTCTTTTCTTTGTACAGATCTAGTTCCTTGTTCCTTTTTCTCCAAGTTGCTCTGGGAACTTGCTTGGCTGTGCTCTGTTAGCTTCCTAGTGTCTTCTTCAAGGGTTTCTTCATTTGCAAGAGTAACTGCCTTACACTCTTCCCATCTCACCTTCTTCATTTCTCCTCTTGGATTTTTCTCAGTGTCACTTGGGAAACTATCAGTGGACTTCGGATACTGCTGTGAAAGATATCCTACTTGAGATTCAAGATTCTTAATAACTTCTCCTCGGCTTTTTATACTCTCTCTCACTTCTTCCTTGAATTTTTTTATTTCTTCAAACTCCTTGCAAAGATTTGCAAGCATAGCTTCCATTTTGGCCATTCTGTCATCATCATGTGGTGATGGTTAGTTGAAATTGGGGTGTTGAGAGTGGTTGTTGTAGCTTTGGTATGGTGGCTGTGAATAAGTGTTTTATGTGGTCTAGTATGGTCTTTGGTTGGAGTTTTGATGAGTGGAGTTGTTATACTGGTTTGGATTATGGAGTCTGTGGTCTTGACCTTGGTTTTGTTGGTTCCCCCACCCAAAGTTTGGGTGGTTCCTCCAACCAGAGTTATAAGTTTTAGAATAAGGATCATGAGCTTGCCTAGATGAATTTCCAAGGTAATTAGCTTCTTCCTAGTTAACTCCTTCTTCTGTTTCCAACTCTCCTTGAGGTGATGGTTGAGTGTGGATAGCTGCAGCCTGATTCTTATCTATTTGCTTAGTCAATTCAGCCAGTTGCTTGGTGATCATCTTATTCTGGGCCAGGATTGCATCCATATGGTTTAATTCCAGGACTCCCCTGTTGTTGCTTCTGTCTGAGGCATAAAAATACTTATTGTTAGCCATTGTCTCTATAACATCAATGGCTTCTTCAATGGTCTTCTTCTTGTTAAGGAAACTTCCAGATGAGTGGTCTACAGCTTTTTTTAATTCACAATTCAGCCCTTCATAAAAGATATGAAGTTGTACCCACTCATTAAACATATCAGGGGGTATTTCCTTGTCAAATCTTTGAATCTCTCCCAGGCTTCATAAATGGTGTCACCATCCTGCTGTCTAAATGTTTGCACTTCGGTTCTCAGCCTGTTTACTTTTTGTGAAGGGTAGAACCTTATTAAGAATATATTCACTACATCCTTCCAAGTTGTCAAGCTTTCCTTGGGAAATGATTCTAGCCATTTTGAAGCCATGTCCCTCAAATAAAATGGAAACAGTAGCAATCTATAGGTGTCAGGTTGAACACCATTAGATTTAACTGTGTCACATATCCTTTGAAATTTAGTGAGATGCTCATTAGGGTCCTCCTGGCACTTCCTCCAAAACAACAGTTGTTTTGCACAAGAGTTATGAGCTGAGGCTTCAATTCAAAATTATTAGCATGGATAGTTGGCTTTTGAATACTGCTACCATAGTTTCCTGGGTTTGGGTTGATGTATGATCCCAGAACTCTCCTCTCTTATCCAACAGGGTTGGCTACACCTCTTCTGGCATGATTGTTCACCTCTCCTTCATGATGGTTTTCCATATCATCCTCCGTTGTTATATCCAAGTCTTCCTCCTCTTCTTCTTCACCAACAGCCCTCTTTCCTCTTGATTCCCTTCTTAATCTCAGGAAGGTTCTTTCCGGTTCACTGTCAAAAGAGGTTGAAACCTCTCTTCTACCTGTCATACAAGTAGCACAACAAGCAGCAACCAGTAAGTGAAGGATTCACAATTAATGAAAAAGTGTGGTTAGAGCAATTGAGTCAATTAATCAAACACTTAATGAGTTAGTGGGTTAGTTTTGCGGGAAAGTAAAGGAGTATGGTAAAATTAAAGAGAAACAACTAAAAATTCCAGAAAAACGAAAATGAACAGATGAAATTAAAATTCAATTAATCAAAAGAAAAGAAAAATGCTCAATCTAGTTATCCTCCAATTTAGTAATTGTCAATACAAAACCAATTCCCGGTAATGGCGCCATAAACTTGATTCACCCGGAAACTGTCTCTCAACAATTTCCTACCGACAAGTGCACCAGATTGTCGTCAAGTAAAAACTCACTATAGAGTGAGGTCGAATCCCACAGGGATTGGTTGGTTGATCAATGTTAATTGGAGAATTGTTCTAGTTGAGCGAAATCAGAATTGAATTGAGATTGCAGAAAGTAAAATTAGCGGGAAACTTAAATTGCAAGAAATTAAATGATGGAAATTGAATTGCAAGAAATTAAAAGGGAATGGGGATTAATCATGAAATAAAAGAAATAGAATATAAACAGAATGGGTAAGATCAGAGATGGGAAAGCTCATTGGGGTCAGGAGATGTGATAATTCTCCAAATCAAGTTCCTTTTCATCTCTTCCTCAATCAATGCATTCATTGATATCCTTGGCAATCTTAGGTGATTAGATCCCAATTTCTTAGCAATCTAATCTCTCTAAGCATGAACAATTGCCCAATTCCTTGATTTAAGTGCTCATGGGAAGAGATGAAGGTCAGTCACTGATTATACCACACAAATTCATAGATCAAAGTGTTGGTAGGATTACCTGTCACTATATCCATCCAAACCCCAATCTAATCCAATGTGAGAAAGCATTTCTAGCATGATATCCTCATTCCTCTTCTAAGGTTCAAAGGAGATCCAATTATGAATAGCTTCTTTCCCAAGACAACTATCCAATTGGATGAAGAACGAAAGATTTCTAGCAAAATTAAGAGAAAAGAACGAAGAAGAAGAATGAAAACTAATATTGATCCATTGAATTACACAGAGCTCCCTAACCCAATGAAAGGGGTTTAGTTGTTCATATCTCTAAAAATGGAAAATGGAATTGAAAGATACATCCTGAATTGAAAGAATTTGTAGAAAAACTAAAATGAACCGAAAAGTCAAAATGAAGTAAAAAATGCCTCTAATGGAATTGGGTTGAAATGGCTCCAATTGGTCTCCCTTGCTGTTGAGAAGAGATCTGTTTGAATTGCAAGTTCTGGTGATTCAAGTTGGAGTCAACGTTTGATGGCCAACGTTGACGCAAACGCCCTTCTCAAAAGCCAGATGTACTTGCTGTCATTGGCGTTTGACTCAATGTTGGAGGGCCAACGTTCTCCTACCCACGCGTACGCGTGCCTTGCGCGTTTGCGTCCATGGGGTCAGAATGCGCATCTACGCGCGTGCGTGCTGCACGCGTGCGCGTGGATGCAAAAATCCCATTTCCAGTTTTCAAATCATGTAGAAGAGCGTTAGCCTCAGCATTGGATTGGCAATGTTCCCTCCAACGTTGGCCAATCCACGCGTGCGCGTGCTGTTCGTGTGCGCGTGAATTCTCAAAAGTTAAGCCCACGCGTACGCGCCATGGACGTGTACGCGTCGTTGCGCATTTTCAAATTCAAAATTTCGAAGCCACAATTGTGCACATTGGCCACCAACATTTGAGGTAGCGTTTGAGGTCCAACGTTACCCATCCACGCGTACGCGTGCGCGTGGGTTGCCAGAATTTCCAATCCACGCGTACGCATGTAGCACCTGTGCGCATCGCTGCAGTTTTTCAAAATCTCCAAAAAGCACATTTTATCACAACGTTGGCGGTAACGTTGGCTTGCCAACGTTCCCTCCTACGTGAGTACCAGCAATTTATGCAAAGAATTGCTCTGCTTCCTTCTCAACGGTTGAGGCAACGTTGGTGATCCAACTTGGCCACCAACATTGCTTCTCCTTCATCTTCTCCCTCTTCCTTCTTCAACTTCCTTCCATAATTTCCATCACCTATCATCAACCAATACATGCATTAAAGCCTTGCTAAAGTCGTGAGAATTCTCATCATTCTTAGCATACAATTGATTATAGCGTAATTCTAATGAAATTGCATCAAATTAACCATGGTTATATGAATCTATGTATGCATGAATTTCTAACCCATTTGCTTACTTATAACTCAAGAAAGTGCATAAAACCTATTAAAAACAAAGAAAAAGGCTAGTGAAACTAGCCTAAGATGCCCTGGCATCAATGCGTACGCATGAATGCGCACTACTAGGATCGACGCGAAGAAGCCAAAGCTAGAAGCCGGCACATTCGCATGGTTGGGCCAGAACCTCATGGACGCGCACGCGTGCTTTACGCATGTGCGTGGATCGAAAAACCCCAGGGACGGGTACGCGTGCTGTACGCATACGCATCGATGCTAGCACGTAGTTTTTAAGTGAAATCGTGCTGGGCGATTTCACAGAAGCTATGGGGCCCAATCTGAACCAACTCTGGCGCAAAAACACTTTAGAGGACCAAGGGATCAGGGGATATTCATTCATTCACACATTTAGATATTTTCTGGGTAGTTTTGGAAGTTACATTTTGTAGAGAGAGAAACTCTAGATTCTCTATAGGGTTTTGGTTCTCAATTTGGAATTCTCTTGGATCCATTGGTGAGATCTATTGCCAATTCAATTCTACATTGCTTCAAGTTGTATATCTAATTCTCCTACTCTCAATTTAGTTCTTGTTGTTCAAGTTACTTGTGGATCTTAGCTTTGGATGTTGTTAATTTGATTTCCATTGATTCATTGATGTAATTCATGTTTACAGTTTTCAATTGTTTGATTGTTGTTAATCTCTTGTAGTGGACATCTTTAATTTCAAGTTTATTCTCAACTTTACAATGTCTCTAATCTTTGCTCTCCAAGTGTTTGAGAAAATGCCAACTTTAGCTATGGAGTAGACTTTTCATTCTTGGCTTGGGGGTTGAGATATTGGAGACACTTGAATTATCAAGTCCTTTGTTGACTATTGATTGGAAATTACTAATTGGTTTGAATGTCACTAAAGCTAGACTTCCCTAGGGTTAGACTAGGACTTGTGAACTCAAATTGATTACTTTCACTTGACTTTCCTTCACACTAGAGGTTAACTAAGTGAAGCAATAACTAATTGTTGTCACAATTGATAGAGATAATGATGATAGAAAGTCCAATTCTCACTCCTAGCCAAGGCTTTTATATTGCTTGATTGTTATTCACACTACTAGCTTGTTCCTTTCTTGCATGAGATTCCAAAACACCAATACAACTTCTAGCCAATAATGTGCACCTTGGAGCACTCCTAGGGAGAACGACCTGGGACTAATACTCTTGGTTATTGAATTTAGATTGTGGTGACACAATTTCTTTGTTTGACGTGGAATTGCGTGTCGGTTTAGACTATACTCACGATTGGATTTATTGATAAATTCTATACCGGCATAAAATCTCTCATCAATGGGATCCTTTGCCTGGTAGCTTCCTTCTATTTTCGAGTTGACTACTTATGAATTACGAAAGATGGTAAGGTTTTGGGCCATGACTTCTCTAGCCAGCTTTAAACCAGCTAGTAGAGCTTCGTACTCGGCTTGATTATTTGAGGCGGAAAACTCGAACTTTAAGGAGAGTTCGAGTTCGGTTCCTTGGTCACCTTCTAGGATAACACTCGCTCCACTTCTGGCTCTGTTTGATGAGCCGTCAACGTAAAGGTTCCAGTTAATGGGGACTCCTGGGGTGTCGGTGTACTCTGCGATGAAGTCGGCTAGGTATTGGGATTTGATGGCTGTTTGAGCTTCGTACTTAAGGTCAAATTTGGACAACTCAGCCGCCCATTGTAAAATTCTTCCAGCTAAGTCAGTTTTCTGTAAGATACCTTTAATGGGTTGGTTGGTCCGTATTCTGATGGTGTGGGTTTGAAAGTATGGTCGAAGTAATTGGGAAGTAAGTATAAGGGCGTAAGCAAACTTTTGTATCTTTTGATAGTTTAGTTCCGCCTCTTGCAAAGCTTTATTGATGAAGCAAAGCTTTAATTGAAAATCCTGGCCTAAGGGGCTAAATCAAGTTGTCCCTAACCATGTGCTTGTGGCGTGAAGGTGTCAAGTGAAAAGTTGAGACTGAGCGGTTAAAGTCGTGGTCCAAAGCAAAAAGAGTGTGCTTAAGAGCTCTGGACACCTCTAATTGGGGACTCTAGCAAAGCTGAGTCACAATCTGAAAAGGTTCACCCAGTTATGTGTCTGTGGCATTTATGTATCCGGTGGTAATACTGGAAAACAAAATGCTTAGGGTCCCGGCCAAGACTCATAAGGTAACTGTGTTCAAGAATCAACATACTAAACTAGGAGAATCAATAACACTATCTGAATTTTGAGTTCCTATAGATGCTAATCATTCTGAACTTCAAAGGATAAAGAAGATGCCAAAAATGTTCAGAAGCAAAAAGGTAATAGCCCCTCTCATCTAATTAAGGCTGATCTTCACAGATGTTTTCGGAATTTATTGTATATTCTCTTTTTTTTTATCTTATTTTGTTTTCAGTTGCTTGGGGACAAGCAACAATTTAAGTTTGGTGTTGTGATGAGTGGATAATTTATACGCTTTTTGGCATTGTTTTTAGGTAGTTTTCAGTATATTTTAGTTATTTTTTATTATATTTTTATTATTTTTATTCAAAAATCACATTTCTGGACTTTACTATGAGTTTGTGTATTTTTCTGTGATTTCAGGTATTTTCTGGCTGAAATTGAGGGACCTGAGCAAAAATCGAAGTAGATTTTCTGGAGCTACAGAAGCCCAATTGGCGCGCTCTCAATTGCGTTGGAAAGTAGACATCCTGGGCTTTCCAGCAATATATAATAGTTCATACTTTGCTCGAGGTTTGATGGCCTAAACTGGCATTCAAAGTCATCCTAAAATTCGTGGCGTAAAACGCTCAAACTGGCACCAGAATTGGAGTTAAACGCCCAAACTGGCACCAAAGCTGGCGTTTAACTCCAGGAACAGCCTATGCACGTGAAAGCTTCAATGCTCAGCCCAAGCACACACCAAGTAGGCCCCGGAAGTGGATTTCTGCATCATTTACTTATTTCTGTAAACCCTAGGCCACTAGTTCATTATAAATAGGAATTTTTACTATTGTATTTTCATCATTAGATCAATTTTGAGACTATCTTTGTATCACTTTTGATCTATTGATCACGTTTTGGGGCTGGCTATTCGGCCATGCCTGGACCTTCATCACTTTTCTATTTTCAACGGTAGAGTTTCTACACGCCATAGATTAAGGTGTGGAGCTCTGCTGTTCCTCATGAATTAATGCAAAGTACTATTGCTTTTCTATTCAATTCAAGCTTATTCTTATTCTAAGATGTTCACTCGCACTTCAACCTGATGAATGTGATGATCCGTTACACTCATCATCATTCTCACCTATGAATGCGTGCCTGACAACCACTTCCGTTCTATCTGCAATAGCTTGAGTGTGTATCTCTTAGCCTCCGGGTTCACGACGCACAGTTGCCTCTCCTGAAAATAGAGCCCTCCATTCCGTGAGATCAGAGTCTTCGTGGTATAAGCTAGAATCAATTGGTAGCATTTTTGAGATTCGGAAAGTCTAAACCTTGTCTGTGGTATTCCGAGTAGGATCTGGGATGGGATGACTGTGACGAGCTTCAAACTCGCGAGTGTTGGGCGTAGTGACAGACGCAAAAGGATCAATGGATCCTATTCCAACATGAGTGAGAACCGACAGATGATTAGCCCTACGTAACCCATAGCTGGACTATTTTCACCGAGAGGACGAATGGTAGCCACTGACAATGGTGATCCCCCAACATACAGCTTGCCATGGAAGGGAGTATGAATGATTGGATGAAGGCAATAGGAAAGCAGAGATTCAGAAGGAACAAAGCATCTTCATACGCTTATCTAAAATCCTACCAATGAATTACATAAGTATTTCTATCTTATTTTCTCTTTTAATTATATTTTAATTATCAAAACCTCATAACTGTTTGAATTCGCCTGACTGAGATTTACAAGGATGACCATAGCTTGCTTCAAGCCGACAATCTCCGTGGGATCGACCCTTACTCACGTAATATATTACTTGAACGACCCAGTGCACTTGCTGGTCAGCTGCACGGAGTCGTGAGAAAAGTGTGAGATCATGATTCCGTGTACCACGACCCCTGTGCGTGCGCTCTCTACGGTGCGTCCGCACACACTCATACACCTCCTCTGGTCATAGCGATCGCATGAAGTGTGTGTTCACACCCCCTTCTAATCTTTACTTTCTTCTCTTCCTCAACGCTGCTGCTCCCTTCCATCTCTCTGTGCAGTCTGGCGATCTTGCTACCGGCCATTGCCACCGTCAAGCCACCACCACCTCTCTCACTCATAGCTTCTCTCTCTTACTTCTCTTTTCTCTTCTCTATCCTTTTCTTTCTTTCTTTCCTTTCTCTTTTCATTTCTTTACCACCGGTGAGCTTCTCCTCTCCGGCGTTTTTCCAGCGAACCCAACCGCCTCATATTCGCAGTGGCTATAAAGAGTGCCATTGTTCCCTTCCCCCTTCTTGCTTGTTTGCACCTTCAATTTTCAGGTTCATATTTTCCGCTTTTCCTTTTTGTTGTTGATTTTTGCAATTGCTTTGATTTTCTTTTCATGTTTCTTAGATTAATTTTATTCCTTTTCTTTATCTTTTTGTGTTGCAAGTGTTGATATATGATTATGGGTTGATTATGATTGAATTTGAGCATCAATTTTGATAAGTTTGCACATTGCATATCACACGTTTAATGAAATGCCTCAATGAACATTTTGTTTGATTCATATGACTTGGCCATCATATGTGTTCAATTTATCTCTTGTTAGGCATAATGTATGAATTGTGTAACTTTAATTATGACTTTTGATGGTAATTAAGTGAAGTCACCAATGCATTTCCTTGTTTGTTGATGTGCAATTTTAGTTACAAATGCATTGTGTTGTATGAAACTCAATTGTCTTTTTTCATTTCAGAATTTCGATACGGTAATCACTTTACAATTGATCAAACATCTTTTGGCCTTAACTTAGAACATTGCACATGTGGTTACCACTTCTTGAGGATGAGCAATTGATGCTTCACTTTGAGTAAATGGTTGTTGTTGTTGTACACTCTTTTGCTAATGAAATTTCTTGCCAACAACCTCAATGACCATTACATTCAAAGCATGTTAATAAACCAATTGGTGCGAGCTTGAAGTTGCTTTTATGTCTATGCTTTAGCTTTGTAACTTTAGCACTTATTTAAGAAGCAGTGAGCTTTGACTGTTAAACAATGTGATTGCTGTGATATCCGGCCAGTGTGTGTGTCCCAACTGCGCGCATCATTGAAATATACACACCATGTTTTTGTATATCACATTATTTTAAGAGCTTCTTTTAACCTTGTTAGTGCTTCCTACATGATTTTATTTTATTGTTGCCCTATAATCTCGGAATTATTTTATTTTTATTTTCAGGATGACAAAGAAGGGTAAGGCACCGTCTACCTCACTGGTTGAGCAAACTACCACTTGCTTTCTTGATGTTTGGTGGGATCAACAAGGTGATAAACCAAATACCTTGGTTAACCGAAGAGCCGACTCTCAATACGAGGCTATTGAGAAACACACAATCCATTGGGAGCGGCCGTTGAAGGTTCCAAGCCAATACAAGGCGACTATTCACCAAAGAATTGCCTCGTTTCATTGGGAGTTTCTCGAGCGAGAACCCATTGAAGTCAATGAAACTATGGTGCGGGAATTCTATGTAAATTACCAAGCATGGGAACCGAAGTCATTATTCCTCCGGGGACAGATGTTGGATACATCCAATCAAGCTATAGAAGCTATTTTAAATATCCCCCACATTCCGCTTGAGAAGGATGATTATTTCAAATTAAAAGTGGATGTCTTCAAAGGAAGAATATCTCTGACTCCCATTCTTGAGAGAATAGGCTGTCCTGGTGCATCTTGGGAGTATAGCAAAGGGAGAAATTCTGTTCCCACTAGTATTGCATACTCTACTTTGAATGCTGAAGCTCGTATATGGCATCAGATTGTGGTGGACTACATCATCCCTAGCACCCACACCACCCATGTGAGATTTAGAACTGCTTTGCTGCTTTGGGCTATTATGGAAGGGAAGCATATAGCCATTGTACCTTTGTTGCTCAAATCAATATGGAAATTAGTTTAGAAGAAGAATATCAATATTGCAGTTCCGTCGATGGTGATGTGCTTAGCAAACGCAGCTGGGGTAGAGAGGTGACCAATGGATATCATGTTCAAGTTTCCAAGAGGCAACAACTTCATTCTGAGGGGAGAATTGGATGGATCATCAGAAAAGACACCCTCAAAAAGGAAGGCACCTGTGGCACAACCATCAAGTCTAGCAACCTCATCGATTCTTTTACCGGTTCTTCGGTCTCATCCGGATCTATTCCGAGACATCTTGCACGATATCCACCACTTGGAACAATTGGAGCAGAAGTATTTTGAGTGGATAGCAGCAAAGCTAAAAGGAAGAGACTGCGGCCCAGCTCCTGAGGCTTCATCCGAGCTAGTTGGGGAGCAGTATGATGAAGGTGACCAACCCATCCCTGATACCACCAGCTGAAGGTGTTGCAAAGTTCTCATTCTCCCAGATCCTAAGCAAGCACGGAGGACCATGCACGAACTAAGTGTAGGGGAGGATCGACTTCGCGTGGAGGTAATAGTTTCTTTTCTTAAATCACTTTGCAACACTCTTTCTAGTTATTTTTGATGAACTTTAGTAGCTTTATTTTCATTGCATCTTAGTTGGTTTGTGTGTAGATATCTCTTTATAGTTCATAGTTATATGGTAGTAATACTTTCATGTTGCATGATAGAATGAATAAGCTGGTGAAAGACCAAGAAATTGCCATGAAATCTTTCTTAGGGCATACTATCGGTTGAATTGAAAAATTTTGTGTTTTCTAACTTGCTTGAAGAATTTTATTTGTGGAACATAGGAAAGAGCTAGAACAGCATGCCTTGTAAGCTTTGAGCCTTGATAGATGGTTGTATTTTTCAACCATAATGTTTGTTCTGGTGTATTTTACTCCTTTTTTATTGTGATCATTGATTTGCATGATTCTTTATATCCTGTATTTGTTGTTTGGATGCATTTAGCATGATTGAGGCCATCTTTGATGTTAAACTCACCGACCTATATGGCCAATCCTTGTACTCACCATTGTGAACCCCTGTTGAGCCTGTAATTCCCTTTTGTTCTGATGTTACCACATTACTTCCCGTTAAGCAAAAAACTATTGATGTCCTTGAATTACTCTTTGATTAGCTTGGGTGGATTAGTGTGTATATTCTAAGTGTGGGGAAATTATAGGGAAGCATTGGTGATAGAGGAATGGGATTCATTGTGAAAAATTGGCAATTGGAAAAATGCTCATGTGTTCTTTTTTTTAAGTCATATGCATCTCTTGTGCTAACAAATACAATAGTTAAAAAAAAATACTGTGCATAATAGAAAATGAAATAAAAAGTTGAAATAAAGGATGCATATGTTCATGTTTTGAAAAGAAAGTGCATGAGTAAGGTGAGATAGGAGGAAAATTTGGGTAGCTAGGTTACATTGTTATGAGTATATAGGTAATATAGGATTAGGTGGACACTTAAGCTAATCAAGGAACTAATTCTTTAAGTCCACTTAACCATACTTATCCTACCTAAATCCTGGCCCCATTACAACCCTCGAAAGACCTCATGATATTTGTCTTTCATGCATCAAATACTAGTTGATTGTTAGATGAAGTGCAAATCTATGAAAAGCATGATAAAAGCAGAATTGAATGATTAAAACCCTAAAAACTGAGCAAATTGAGTGAATACACATCCGGTGAAGGGTTCGATCGCTTAATTCTATGTTCTTGCATCTCATGTTATATCTTCTTGCAAGTTGTTTGTTGATTAGTTTTGAAAAGTTCAATTCAGTCCCTTGGATATTGGTCTTAATGCATAAACTCTTTGCATTTGCCCCAAAGCCTTCTTGTGATGGATTAGAATTTCATGGTTTGTTCTACCAACTCTTTGCATAGTGTATATCGATAGTAACCCTTAGGATAGTTACATGCATTTAGGTAGTACATAGAATAAATCATTTTCCTTTCAATTATCTCCTTTGAGTGTGTTTAGCATGAGGACATGCTCGTGTTTAAGTGTGGGAGAATTGATGAATCCATATTTGATGATAATTTTTTGTTGAAATTGAATGGATTCCATCATATAAACTTGCACTTATTCCACTAAATAGCATGCATTTGAACTTTCCTCCTAAATTGTGCTTGATTATGAAAACATGCTCTTTTGTGCCTAATTTGATTAATTTCATTCCAATTACCTTCCATTCAATGCCTTGATGTTATTTGTTAGTGATTTCAGAGGTATCAGGCAGGAATGGCTTGGAGAAAATGAAAGAAGATCATTCAAAGTGGAGGAAGCATGAAGAATCAAAGGAGAAGAGCTAAGCCTAGTGTGCGTGCGAACAGACATACGTGCGTATGCACAGCCATCGAATCAGAGCCACGCGTGCGTGTGAGCCACGTCGCGCGTCCATTCAAGCATCACCTAGTGTGCGTGCGCACAACCTCCTGTGCGTACGCACAGGTCGAGATTTTTCGCAGAGTGTGCGGATGCACAGACGTTAGATTAGCTCATGCCTTCATTAAAAAAAGCACGTGATTTGTGATTTTGATGGATTTGAGGCCCATTTCTGAAGCTATTTAGCTCATAAGGAAGGGAGAATGAAGAGAATAATATAGCATAACGTTAGGTTAGCTTAGGAGTAGTGATAGATAGTTTTTAGTGTAGTTTTTCTTTAAGTTTTTCATCATCTTCTCTACTAGGGTTTATACTAGGGTTTTTATATTCAAGTGCCATTTCAATTTTGATCTTGGATTTTGCTAATTCCCATTGTAAATATCTCTTGCTATTACTCTTTATAGTTACATTATTCTTACACTTTCTTATATATCAAGTTATAGTTCAATTTCACTTCTCCTTTGCAATTTCTATTTCTTGTTGATGAATTTGATGTTTGATGATTATTACCTACTTTCTTGAGTCTTTATTGTTGATTGAGATCGTTTGTTGCTTTTAGTTTCAAGCTTTTTCTCATTTTCCCCATGTTTAAGCTTTTTGCCCACCAAGTGTTTGACAAAATGTCAAGCATGATTTTGGGCTAGTTTTCTATCTCTTGGCTTGCGGAAAGTGAGTAATTGGGTTCCTAGAGTTAGAATGACCAACAATTAGTGTCAATTTTGGATTGTTAATTGTTCTTGTTCCCACTAACGCTATGTTGTTGCTAAGTTAATTAGCAAGCAATTTAGGATTTGTGGGTTAAGAACACTCATGCTCATTTAACTTACTTTCCGATGTGAGAGTTGATCAAATGAGATTGATCCATTCTAGTTGGCATTGTTGTGGTTCCAGCAAGGAAAGGACCCTTAGCTTACTCCAAGCCAAGATGCCTTTTATGCTTCAATTCCTTTATACACATTTACATTAGTTCTTTCTATACTTTACTTGTCTATATTGCATAGTTACTTCATTAATTCCTTTATTAGTTCATTTATTACAATTTTGCATGTTCTTTCATTTCTTTATATGTTTATCTCTTCATTGCAAACCCCATGATCCTCATAACCAAGATTGCACACTCATTGGTCTCAAGTGTCCTTGGGAGATGACCCGGGAATTTAAACTCCCAGAATTGAATTGGTTTTGAATTGTGACTATTCTTAGATTTAGTATTTGATCTTGGGAATTAATTGTTGGTCTAGACTATACTTTCAAAGATAGAATTCTATTTTGTGAAAATCTACACTAACAATAGTTCTCTCCATCATCGTGCTTTTGCTTTTTAAATAATGTCCCTTTTTCAGGGTTTGTACTTTTTGGTTGAGCACTTTGGGCCTAGGTTTTTCAACCTTTCTTGGCCTTTGCGTGGTGTTGTTCCCTTTAGTGATCCTTTCATTAGTCCGACTTCTCTGTTGGGCCTTCTCAAGTAATTTTTATCAATCTCATTTTTAGTCCAACCTCATCAGGCCGCTTTGCGTGGGTTACTTTTTATAACTTCTTGCATTAACTTTGGCTTTCCTCGTTTCACCTTTCCGACCTTTCCTTGGTTGGGCGATGAATTTTGCGTTTTAAGCGTAAATTAATGTGTCTTGGTAGGAAACTTTTTTAGGGAATCTTAAATTTTATTCAAGTAGTAAAATGAAAAATAAAGAGTATATACATATGGGGGCTTACCCTAGTAGTCGGGCAGCTTTTAGGCCTTGGCCTGGTGCCTCATTAAAAAGCCCTTTAGGGAAAAAGAACGTGCCTTGGCCTGAAACCTTTTTTCTAGCTGTAGTACTTCCTTAGGTTGCAGGCATGCCATGACCTCAGGAGCTCTCACCCTTGGAGGTCGGCCACCATATAGTACCCTTTTCCTAGTATTTCTATGATTCAGTAAGGTCCTTGATGACCGAAATTCACTCCCCATATAAAATGATGAATCCGTTCTTTTGGCAAGCGCACCAAAATTATCGTCAAGTAATAACCCACAGTGGAGTGGGATCGTATTCACAGAGATTGGTAGATTTGAGCAATTTTAATCAATTGGTGAATTAGTCAAGCTGAGAAATATAGAGTGTGATTGTGGAATTGTAAATGAACAGGAAAGTAAATGATTCAAAAGTAAAGAGAAGCAGTAAAGTGCAGAAAAGGAAATGGCAATAATGTAAAGTGCAGAAACATAAATGACTTAATTGTTAATGGGAATGGGGATTGACAGAATGTAAAGAAAGATATAAAGAATGTGGAAGATAAGAATAGGGGAATTCATTGAGATCAGGAGATGTTGTTCTCTTTGGATTAAATCCAACTCATCTCATCTTCAATCATGCAACTCATTGACCTCTTGGCAATCATGATTGATTGAGCCCCAATCCCTTGGTGACTCAATCTCTCAAATCTTTATAATCAGCCAATTCCTTGGTCTAATAGCTCATGAAGAGAGATATGCTTAGTGCTTGATTATACCACACATCCTTGTAGATCCAGAATAGAGGGTGGATTATATGTCACCATATCCAATCACTGAAACCCATATCTACTTAAAAGTGAAAAGGGATTTCAAGAATGGTTTTATGTTTCCTTTTTCAAGGTTCCCATAAAACCCATTTTACATTCAATCTCTTTCCCAAGATGATTGAACACTAGCATTAAAACGAAATTCCTTCTAGCAAATCAAAGAGAAGATGAAGAGAAGAAGAAATTCACTATCATTAATCCATCAAGTACAATAGAGCTCCCTCTCTCAATGAGAGGGAATTTAGCTACTCATAGCTTAGAGAAAAGTATAAGAGATGGAAAAGATGATGTGAAAAGTAAATCTAACTATACTTCAACAAAGCTCCTACTAAAAAACCAACCCTGTTCTGAGTACTTTCAGGGGTTATTTATTCTACTCCTATCACTAGAATAAAGAAAATACAAAAGAGAAAAGAAAATTACAATTTTGAGAAAAGGAAAACTCAATAAGCATGACCTTCCAGGCTGGCGTGTGACAGGCGTTCGAATGGCGTGCCATGCCCAGCTCTTCAAGTGGCACACTCTATGTGTTGGTGTCCCTGGCGTGCCACGCCTTCGAGCCCAAGTGGCACGCCCAGGGTCTCCTTTAAACTCTAGTTGGCCTGGCGTGCCACGCCTTCGAGTCCAAGTGGCACGCCCAGGCCTTTTCCTTCTTCTTCTTCTCTCTGGAAAGTTGAACTAGCGTGGCACGTCTAGGGTCTGGCGTGCCACGCCCAGCACTCTTCCTTGGTCTAGTAGCTGGCGCGCCACGCCTGAGTCTTCAAGTGGCACGCCCAAGTGAGGATTGAGAGCTGGCGTGCCACACCTTCGACACCAAGTGGCACACCCAGCTTTGCTTTGGCCTTCTTTAGTGTTGGCGTGCCATGCCTGGGTCTTCAAGTGGCACGCCCAAGTGAGATTGAGAGCTGGCGTGCCACGCCTTCGACACGAAGTGGCACGCCCAGCTTTTTGGACCTTCAACCACTTCTCTGGAAACCTGTACTGGCATGCCACGCCTTGATGCTCAAGTGGCATGCCCACTTTAATGTGGCTCCTTTAAGCTTGGCGTGCCACGCTTGGGTCTTCAAGTGGCACGCCCAAGTGATTCTTTGAAGCTGGTGTGCCACACCTTCGATACCAAGTGGCATGCCCAAGTGATTGTCCCCTCTGAATTGATGAACTGGCGTGCCACGCCCAGTGGTTCAAGTGGCACGCCCACACCCATAGTATGTGATATGCTTGGCGTGCCACGCCCAGCTTGGCTTGCCACGCCCCTTTTGTGGTCTTCAGCATTGCCTTCTATAAACTTACACTGGCGTGCCATGCCCAGCTCTTGGCGTGCCACGCCCATGTAAAGGCTTTGAGAGTCCTCTCTGGAAATCAATACTGGCGTGCCACGCTGATGCATTCGCATATTTACCATTTTAACTAGTTAGTTTAGTTAGTATTAGCTTAATTTCATTTACTTTCTTTGAAATAAATGAGCAATTTTGTGAGTTTTTCATCCATGCATCCATGAACCAAGAACTAAGTGAAATTTCGCATAATTCATGCAAATGACTCAAGGAGTTTATATATAAGTTGATGTGAATGATTCCCTTGAAAATTATTGCATAAGATGGCAAAACTTTGAGGAAAATTCTTTGGTTTATGTTAGGTGATGGAGCAAGGAGGAAGAAGGGGCGTTGTTGGCTGCGTGTTCAGCAACAACTCAAGCAACAACGCCCAACAAATCAAGCTGCCAGGGAGAGAAAGGCTAAGCGTTGTTCCTGGCGTGTTTTGCCAATAACTTGGGCAACAACGCCAGGAAATCAACAAAGAAGAGGGAGGCACGTTGTTCTTGGCGTGTTTTGCCAATAACTTGGGCAACAACGCCAGGAAGCCACCAAAGAAGAGGCATGCACGTTGTTCCTGGCGTGTTTTGCCAATAACTTGGGCAACAACGCCCATACAAAATGGAGGAGAAGGTATGCACGTTGTTGCTGGCGTGTTTTACCAATAACTTGGGCAACAACGCCCATGCAAAATAGAGGAAAAGGCATGCACGTTGTTGCTGGCGTGTTTTGCCAATAACTTGGGCAACAACGCCAGGAAGCCACCTGAGAAGAAGGATGGGCGTTGTTGCTGGTGTGTTTTGCCAACAACTTGGGCAACAACGCCAGGCAGCCTGACCTTGCTCTCTTCAAAGGAGCATATCTTGAGCTAGAAAACTCCAAATGAGGTGATTTCAGTGGCATTGGAAAGTAGACATCAAGAGCTTTCCAACCATATATCATAGCATGGGATTGAAGTTCATTTGAAGACTCAAAAGCTGGCTTTATTTAGAGCTTCAGAGACTAAGGGCGTTGTTGCTGGCGTGTTTTGCCAACAACTTGGGCAACAACGCCAGGCAGCTTGACCATGCTCTCTTCAATGGAACATAACTTGAGCTACAGAGATCCAATTGAGATGCTTCCAAATGCGATGGAAAGTAGACATCAAGAGATTTCCAACCATATATCATAGTCTATAGTGGAGCACAAAATTGAATCTCAAACCAGAGGCAACTTTGGGCATCAAAACTGAGTTCAAAAAGGCAGAAAAGGCCAAGTGTTTGGGCAACAACTTGGGCAACAACTTAAGCAACAACGCCCAAGCACCATGCCCCACTCCCAGGAAAATGCCATGCACGTTGTCACTGGCGTGTTTTGCTAATAACTTGGGCAACAATGCTAGGCCATTGGACCAGAGCAATGAGAATAAGCCCTGTTTCCTCTGTTTGACAAGAATTCTTTCATGAAGCAAAATCAACAAGAGCAAGGCCCAAATTGCTAACCTAAAAGGAGAATTTCAAGGAGTTTTAGGAATAGTATAAACAGAGAATAATTTTGTACTTTTAGGGAACGCTCTCAGACACTTTTAATTTTTACACTTAGACTTTTACATTTTAGAACTAGCATTTCTATTTTACTGCTTCTACCCGTCCTCTATTTTGTTTTCTTTTGAAAATTTTGAATTCCAGTTTTCAAGAACTTCTTCTTCATTCTTCAATATTCTTCACTACTAAATTTTAATATTTACTTTTTCATTTGTTGTTGAATTTAGAGCCATGATTCACTAAACCCCATTTTCATTAGGGGGAGGAGCTCTGCTCATTTGAATGGGTTGATAACTTTTCTTTTCCTTCTCAATTCAAGTGGTTCATCTAAGAGGAAACTCTTGTTCTTTACAGATTTAATCACCATCGAGAGAGGGATTGAATCTATATGAATTATGTGGTGAACTTGAGAAAGGAGCTACATAATTCAGTTTAGAGTTCATCCTTTCATGATTTCTTTGATCAAAACACTTTGGGTTGGTATGCGAGATGTAACCTCCCTTAGTTGAGATTCTGGAAGTTGTGTGGCTTGGATTAGAAATTGAACTTCATCTCTTCTCATGAACAATTAGATCACGAGAGTGGCAATTGGTTGTGTTGAGAGAAATTGAGTTACCAAGAGATTGGGACTCAATTACCCACAATCTGCCATGGATCTATACGCATGATTGAGAAGGAATTGATCAACATCAATTCATGAGAATTTGCATCTCTGATCCCTAATGATCTCTCCCTCATTAATTCTCATCTATTTTGTTCTTTAGTTCTTTGAATACCCATTACCCAATTCCCTTTTATCTTTTTTGCAATTTATCATTCTTGCCGTTTATATTCTGTTTATCTATTTCTTGCAATTTACTCTTCTGCTCTTTAAAATTCTGCAACCTTTACTTTCTAGCAATTTATTTTCCATGTCATTTAAGTTTCTTGCAATCCAAGTTTCCGTTATTTACTTTCAGTCATTTAATTTGCCTTCATTATTCAAGTTCTTTAAATTCCTTGCCATTTAAATTTTTCAATTATGTTCAAAAATCACAAATCTCATGAAATCAAAACCGTGTTTGCTTGACTAAATTTACCATTTAACTAAAGTTGCTTAATCTACCAATCTCTGTGGGATTGACCTCACTCTTAGTGAGTTTTATTACTTGATACGACCCGGTATACTTGCCGGTTGTACGTGAATTCTAATTTTTGCGTATCAAGTTTTTGGCACCGTTACCGGGGATTGGAAGAGATTGACAATGATTAAGTAAATGGTAGTTTAGATTAAGCATTTTTCTTTTCCTTGTTAAAGCCCACTAACTGTTTGATATTTTGTTTTGCTAACTTTAACTTCACTCTAGCAATAGAGTGTTTCATTTGTGTTGTTGGTTTGTGTGTTTGTGTATGTCAGAGGCAAGGAGATTTAATCCTGAAGACGAGAGAACCCTCCGAAGGTTAAGAAGAAAAGCAGCAGGAAAATGGATAATTGGTGAGGAGGATTTAGAAGGAGAAGACCAAGTCATGGAGGGCAACTCACATAACCCTGCTGAGGGAGTTGCCAACAATAACAACCCACCTTAAAGGAGAGTTCTAGCTTCTTACACTCTCCCAAATCCAAGACACTGTCGGAGCAGTATACTCGCTCCCAATGTTCATGCAAACAACTTTGAATTGAAGCCTCAGCTCATCACTCTCATGCAAAACAATTGTTCCTATGGAGGAGGCCCCCTTGAGGATCCAAATCAACACCTATCTATCTTTCTAAGAATATGTGAAACTGTCAAGACAAATGGTGTGCATCCAGATGTTTACAAGCTACTATTATTCCCATTTTCTTTGAGGGACAAGGCATTTCAATGGCTGGAGACATTTCCCAAAGAAAGTATCAACACTTGGGATGATCTGGTAAATAAATTCCTATCAAAGTTCTATCCGCCTCAGAGGATCATCAGGTTGAAAACGGAGGTGCAAACGTTCACTCAAATGGATGGGGAATCATTGTATGAGGCATGGGAAAGATACAAAGCTCTGATTAGAAAATGTCCACCTGAGATGTTCAGTGAATGGGATAAACTTCAAAATTTCTATGAAGGGTTGACTGAAAAATCTCAAGAGTCCTTAGATTACTCTGCAGGAGGCTCGCTACAATTGATGAATACAGCCGAAGAAGCTCAGAATCTCATAGACATGGTGATAAATAACCAATACTTCTTTGCTCATCAGAGGCAACGCCAACCTATTCAGAAGAAGGGTGTGTTGGAACTAAGAGGAGTGGACATAATCTTGGCACAGAACAAGTTGATGCACCAACAAATCCAGCAACAAATGGAAATAATGGCTAAGAGAATAGATGGCCTCCAACTAGCTTCAGTGAGCACAACAAATCAAGCTTCAATTGAATGGGGTCAAAATGAAGCAGGCAATGTTGGGCAGCAACAAGAACAAGTTCAATACATGCAAAATACCTCAAGTTCATTTCAAAATGACTTCCATGGTGACACATACAACTCATCCTGGAGGAACCACCCCAACCTGAGATGGGGTGATAATCAAAACCAGTGGCAGAAGAACAACAACTCCAATCATTCCCACAACACACACAACCAAAGTCACTCATCTAACCACACTAATCAATACAAGAAACCACAAAACACATATCAACCACCTCACAACAATCCACAAACTCATCAAAATAACATTCCCACGCCAACATCTAACCCAAAAAACTACCACACTAGCCCTGCAAACAACTTCCAGCAACAACAATCCACCCCCATCATACCACCAACCGACTATCATGATAATAGAATTTCAAGTCTTGAGGCAGCCCTACAAACAATTTCTCAGTCCACTCAAACTTTGATCAAAGGGTAAGAGAGATATGAAGTTACCATGAAGAACCTTGAATGGCAAGTGGGACAATTGGCCAAACAAGCTGAACGGCCAACCAACGTCCTCCCAAGTGATACAATACCTAACCCAAGAGAAGAATGTAAAGCTCTACAGTTAAGAAGTGGCAAAGTAATTGGAGAGACTTCTAACAAGGAAGCAACAAAACTCAAGGAGCAAGACACAGTAGACAAGCAAGATGAAGAAAAAGGCATCAACACTTCAAAAAAGCAAAGAAGATGAAAAGCCACAAAGCAAGACAACCACTCAAGATAGCCACCCCAATAACAAGGATGATGTAAAGCCACAACAGGGGATCAAGAATGAAGGAGTGAAAGCCTATGTACCCAAGCTTCCATACCCAACCAGCATACACAAAGGAACGAAGGATCAACAATTTCCAAGGTTCTTGGAAATCTTTAAGAAACATGAAATCAACATTCCATTGGCAGAAGCTTTAGAACAAATGCCATTATATGCGAAATTTCTTAAAGAATTAATCACCAAAATAAGAAGTTGGCAAGAAAAAGAAACAGTGATTCTCACTCAAGATTGTAGTGCCATTATTCAGAGGGGACTGCCACCAAAACTCAAGGACCCAGGCAGCTTCCTCATACCATGCACAATTGGGAATATAGCCATTGACAAATCACTCTGTGACCTGGGAGCAAGCATTAACTTAATGCCTCTCACCATGCTGAAGAAAATGATGATAGAAGAGTTGAAACCCATAAGGATGTCACTCCAACTTGCTGACAGATCTATCAAAATACCAAATGGTGTAGTTGAGAACCTCTTCGTGAAAGTGGGAAATTTTATATTCCTAGTCGATTTTGTGGTCCTAGATATGGATGAAGAGGGGAGCAACTCAGTTATCCTTGGTAGACCCTTTTTGGCCACAGCCAGAACAATCATTGATGTGGAAAAAAGAGAGATGATTTTCAGAGTACATGATGAGAAAATGACCATAAATGTCTTCAAATCAATGCAGTATCCCACTGAGAAAGAAAGTTGCATGAGGGTTGATGTGGTGGATTCTTTGGTTGAAGAAGTATTTGAAACAAACCGTCAAGTGAAATAGGAGGAAGTCCGGGACATTCAAAGACAAGAAGAGAACAAATTGGAAGCACCTGGGGAACCAAGTGAAGCCAAGAAAGAAGAGGCACCACAACAAGAGTTGAAACCATTACCCCCTCATCTTAAATACTCATTCCTTGGTGAAAAGGACATCTTTCCAGTGATCATCAACTCTACATTGAGTACAGAGGAAGAAGAAAAACTCCTTGTAGTATTGAGAGCTCACAAGGATGCATTGGGGTGGACCATTGATGACTTGAAAGGCATAAGCCCTGCCATATGCATGCACAAAATACTCTTGGAGGAAAATTCTAAACCAGTGGTACAACCTCAAAGAAGATTAAATCCCATAATGAAGGAGGTGGTTCAAAAGGAAGTACTGAAACTATGTAAAGCTGGGATCATTTACCCTATCTCTGACAGTCCATGGGTCAGCCCAGTGCATGTAGTCTCCAAGAAAGGTGGGATGACTGTCATTGTCAATGAGAAGAATGAGCTTATTCCAACAAGAACAGTGACAGGATGGAGGATGTGCATTGACTATAGGAGGCTAAATGATGCCACACGAAAGGATCATTTCCCTCTCCCTTTTGTTGACCAGATGCTCGAAAGGTTGGCTGGCCATGCTTATTACTGTCTTCTTGATGGGTATTCTGGGTATAATCAAATCGTGGTTGATCCCATGGATCAAGAGAAGACCTCCTTCACCTGCCCTTTTGGAGTTTTTGCTTACAGGAGAATGCCATTTGGATTGTGTAATGCCCCAGCTACCTTTCAGAGATGCATGCTATCAATCTTCTCAGACATGGTAGAAAAATTTATTGAAGTCTTTATGGATGATTTCTCCGTTTATGGTGATTCTTTCAATGATTGCTTACACCATCTTACTCTAGTCTTGAAAAGGTGCCAAGAAACTAATTTGGTTTTGAACTGGGAGAAATGCCATTTTATGGTACCGGAAGGAATTGTTCTTGGTCACAAAATTTCAAGAAAGGGTATAGAGGTGGACAAGGCAAAAGTAGAGATTATAGAAAAGCTTCCAATGCGAAGAAATGTAAAAGCTGTTAGAAGTTTCTTGGGCCATGCTGGATTCTATAGGCGGTTCATCAAAGATTTTTCTAAAATAGCAAAACCACTAAGCAACTTGCTTGTGGTGAGCAACCCTTTTTCCTTTGATGATGAATGTAAACAGGCCTTTGAGACTCTAAAAGCTAAGCTCACCACAGCACCAATTATCACACCCCCAAGTTGGGAATTACCTTTTGAACTTATGTGTGATGCAAGTGACCTTGCAATTGGTGCTGTGCTGGGGCAGATAAAGGACAAGAAGCACCATGTTATCTACTATGCAAGCAAAGTATTGAATGAAGCTCAAAGAAATTATACCACAACGGAGAAAGAACTACTAGTTGTGGTGTATACTTTTGATAAATTTAGGCAATATTTGATTGGATCCAAAATCTTAGTTTACACTGATCATGCTGTTCTCAAGTATCTAATGTCAAAACAGGATGCCAAACCAAGGCTAATTAGATGGATGTTGCTTCTACAAGAGTTTGACATTGAGATCAAGGACAGAAAGGGTAGTGAGAATCAAGTTGCTGACTATCTATCAAGATTGCCACAAGAGACGAGTCAAGACACCTCTCAACCAGTAAATGAGAATTTTCCAAATGAATACCTCTTGCAAATTCAACAAACCCCTTGGTTCGCAGACATGGCCAACTACAAAGCAGGAAGGAGCATCCCACAAGAGTATACAAAGCAACAAGTTAAGAAGCTATTACATGAGGCTAAGTTATTCTTTTGGGATGAACCATTTCTATTCAAAAGGTGCCCAGATGGAATGATAAGAAGGTGTGTACCGGAGGTTGAGATGAAGGACATACTATGGCATTATCACAACTCAAGCTATGGTGGCCATTTTGGAGCTGAAAGAACTGTTGCAAAGGTGCTTCAAAGTTGCTTCTACTGGCCTTCCATATTCAAGGATGCTAGAGACTTTGTGAGCCATTGCAATGAATGCCAAAGAACAAGAGGTTTAACAAGGAGAAATGAGATACCTCAGAAGTTTATTTTGGAAGTGGAACTCTTTGACTTGTGGGGAATACACTTCATGGGACCTTTTCCTCCATCCTACACATTCAAATAGATTTTGGTGGCAGTGGAATATGTTTCAAAATGGGTAGAAGCAATAGCCACCACTACATGTGATACCAACGTGGTCTTGCAATTCCTAAAGAGAAACATTTTCACTAGATTTGGAGTACCCAAGGGACTTATAAGTGATGGGGGAAGCCACTTCTGCAACAAGCAATTAAATTCTCTTCTCCATAAATATGGAGTTACTCACAAAGTGGCCACACCCTATCATCCACAGACAAATGGGAAAGCTGAACTTGCTAACAGAGAGCTAAAGAGGATTTTGGAGAAAACTGTGGGAGCAACAAGAAAAGATTGGGTAAGGAAGCTGGATGATGCACTTTGGGCATACCGGACAACATTCAAAACTCCCATAGGGAAATCTCCATTTCAGCTAGTATATGGGAAAGCGTGCCATCTACCTGTTGAGCTTGAACACAAGGCCTTTTGGGCCACCAAACTCTTGAATTTAGATGCTCAAGCAGCAGAAGAAAAGAGGTTACTACAACTCAATGAATTGGAAGAATTCAGACTGGAGGCATATGAAAATGCCAGAATATACAAGAAAAGAGCAAAAAGGTGGCATGACAAAAGGATCTCCCCAAGAACATTCGAACCAGGCCAAAAGGTGTTGCTATTCAACTCAAGACTAAAGATTTTCCCTGGGAAGTTGAGATCTAGATGGACGGGTCCATACACCATCACCAAAGTATCCCCTCATGGCTATGTGGAATTACTTAATGAAACTTCAAAAGAGACCTTCACAGTCAATGGACATAGGGTGAAACGTTATCTTGGTGGCCCCTGGAGCAAGGAAGAGAGTGTGCAACTTTTAGCATGAGCAAGGAAGCGGCATTGTCAAGCTAAGGACAATAAACAAGCGCTTCATGGGAGGCAACCCATGCAGAGGAGTCTTTTATTTTTATGTTTTAAATAATCAACAATGAGAGGTTGCATCATATATATCTAAGAAAATAAAGATAACAATTTGCATCTAGTGTATGTAAAACACTAAGTTTGGTGTGGCCAACCTTGAAGCAACTGCAAAAATTTCTTTTTGCAACACTTAGCTACAAATTAAGTTTGGTGTCCACACATACACAAAATGCAAGAAAAAAATATATAAATATATATATATATATATATATATATATATATATATATATTTTTTTTTTTTCAAAAAAAATATTTTAGTTATTTTTTTAGCATCTGAAAACAATTTTTATCATTAATATTTGTTAGTTTAATCAATTTTGCATTAGGATTTCATTAAAGATTTGTAAGCACAAGTCAAAACATGTTAAGAATCTCAAGGTTTTAAATTCTTGTTGCAGGAAATGGAAAGAAAGAAGTGATGGAGAATCTTGGGAGAGGAGTTCACAGATGCACATAGAAGAAAAAGGAAGTCACATGTGTCTTAGAGTTTGTACTTTGGGAAGAGTGCTCAACATGCATTAGCTAGAAGATTCATGCTTCCCATGACACAACCAAACCATTTAGACAATGCTTCCACCATTCAAAGTAACGTTGAACCCCCCCGCAACTACAAATACACTTCACTTTGCTTTCCCATCTATATATACCATCACCATACTTCACCAATTATTTCATCCGAAAACACTCTTCTTGTGCTTCATCCTTGTTTCACAAACCGTGGCCTTTAAGCCACCTGTATCATCTTCATTCTACAACTCCTTTTCAATTATTTTCAAGCCTTCATTTCTTATCTTAAAACCTATCATTCTAAGCCCCACTCAGCTATACTTCTTGTGTGCTTGAGGACAAGCCTTGCTTCAAGTTTGGTGTTGGGAAGATTCGGCCATCACAATTCAATGGCCTCATCATCACGAGCTAGGAGGAAGAAAGATAAGCAACCCATGCAAGAGCAACCCACATTTGATGAAAGAAGGTTTAAATCCCAAAACCATGAATAAATCTTTAATTGGATGACAAGCAGAGGCAGAGACATTGTCCCGGAGGTGCCTTTTAAGCTAGAAGATGAAGAATATCCTGACATACAAAAAGTGATTAGAAAAAGGGGATGGGAGCTTCTCTGTGATCAACCCCAAGTTATAAGTGTGCTTCTCATCCATGAGTTTTATGCCAATATCATAAAGAAAGATGATGAGGAAGAACCATACTTGAGTTATGTACGAGGGGTGGTAGTTTCCTTTGGCCCAGACACCATCAATAGAGTGCTAAAAACCAAACCAAAACGGTTCAAGCAACCTATCTATGAAGAGAGGGTTAAATATGACCCAAAATGTGTAGACGTTCTAAGTGATCTATGCAAAGTGGGCACGGACTGGGTGTTGGACTCAAACAAACAACCACTCAAACTCAAAAGGGATGATCTCATACCTCAAGCAAAAGGATGGCATGACATAGTGAGAAGATCATTAATCTGCACTTCAAACAACTCGGATGTGACACTAAACAGAGCTATAATGATCCACTGTATAATGAAAGGAGGGGAGATAGATGTGGGAGAAACCATAGCCAAGAACATCTTAAACATAGCTGAAGGTGTTCAAAAAGACAGCTGGCTGGGTTATCCTAGCACTATCTTGTGTTTGTGTGAGGAGGCTGGAGTACCACTTAAAGAATTTGATGATACAGAAATAATCTCCCCTGGGAAACCTATTATCAAAAGATTGATGGAGCATGTCACCACGGTTCAACTAGAGAGGCAGCCTTTAGCAAGAAGAAAGAGGAGGAAAGAAGCAAGACAAGGGGAGGAGCGAGAAGAAAGGGAACAACAAGAAGATAGAGAAGAACTAAGTGCATTGAGCATGAACCAACTCCAAGCCGCATTAGAAGGAATCTCTGGGCAATACTCACAAATTCAAAGAAGTCAAGATGAACAAGTTCAACAACAAAGGGAGCTCTGGCAATTGATGGATCAACAAAGAGGAACCCAAGCTCAATTGATGGATCAGCAGAGGGAATATCAAACGCACATGATGGAACTACAACAAGAGCAATATACCAAGATGTCTGAAGCCATCAACAACTCAACTGCTGAATATGAAAGATCCATGAATAAAGTAATACAAGAATAGTTTCAGTTGAGGAAAGAGCAAGCTCAACAAAGGGAACTTCTTCAAAGAATGGATGACAGAACAGACAAGCTTTACAGAGAATTCAATGAAAACATAATGTTCAAAGAGGCTAGACACAGAGACAGAATTGATTATGATATGTGCACCCAAGAAAAACTCAGCTACCTTTGTGGAACACTCCCAGCGCTCAACCCAAAACTCCAAACATTCAATGAAGCACAAAAGGTATTAGAAGAGCAGGAAATTGCAAGGGTGAAATTTAATGTTCAAAGGCTAAAGGAGAGGATGGTAAGTTCAGGGATATGGAAGAAAATAGAGGAGGAATCAACAACAAAACAACAAGGGAAAATAAGAAGCAAGAAAAGGCAAGATCCAAAAGGCAAAGGAAAGGAAGGAGAATCAAGCAAAGGAAAGGAACCCAACGCTTAAAGGTGGTGAAGTTTTTTTCAGTATTTCAATAAATAAAGAAGATGTATGTCTGAAACATGACATACCTTCTAAGATTTCTCTTTTATGCATTTTCATGTTTATGTTATGCATGTTCATACGTACATCATGTTTGAAATGTATGTTTGTCCTAAGTCCTTTTGTTTGATAATTGAATAAAAGATGAGATTTGAACAAGAACAGAAAGAAATCCAGCCTAGAGAGAATAAAGTCATCCTATAAAAAGTGCTAGTATACATGCCTTCTTTGTAAATAAATCAAGGCTCAAGAAATTAAGAAATGCTTGCTTACACAAGACTAGTTGGTCGAAGGTTACAAGACTCTAAATGAAAAAAAATAAAAAAGAAGAAGAAGAAAATAAAAAGCTAGGCATCAATGACCAAATTTGGATATGTGTTTGTGGTGATTGATATTAGGGGATATACTTGGGTTAGTAAATCCGAGGGGTGCTTCATCACCCGATAACTTGAGTTAACTAACTCGGGATTATCGATTGAAAACCTCCGTTCAAGAGTAGCTCCATAACAGAACATTTAGCAACCCAAAGAGGTGCTGGACACCACTATCCAAATAAAATCTCATAGTTATATGCCTGTGATTGAATGTGTTAAGGAAAGAGGCTTGAGCTAGTAAATCTTTAAGAGTGTTTCAACACTTAACAACTTAAACCAACTGGTTTGGGATTGTTGATTGAAAGCTTATGCTAAAGAGCCGCCTTAAGACAAGATTTTTAGCTCAATGGAAGCAAAGAAAACTGAAAAAGAAAAAAAAGATGGAGTATGTGAAAAGGTGTGAAAAAAGGAGTCTAATAAAGCTAGCTAGTCTAATACTAAAGCAAGCATTTTGATAAAAAAAAAAGTGAATTAGCTTTGATCATTTGCATTGAACAAATGACTACACAATTAAGGATGATAAAGTTCTTGGAAGAAGTTCCTTTCTGTTAAAATATTTTTGCATCTAAAAGTCTGTTATCAAATCTTTTTATCTTTTGCTTGAGGACAAGCAACATTTTAAGTTTGGTGTTGTGATGCATTCGCATATTTACCATTTTAACTAGTTAGTTTAGTTAGTCTTAGCTTAATTTCATTTACTTTCTTTGAAATAAATGAGCAATTTTGTGATTTTTTCATTCATGCATCCATGAACCAAGAACTAAGTGAAATTTGGCATAATTCATGCAAATGACTCAAGGAGTTTATATATAAGTTGATGTGAATGATTCCCTTGAAAATTATTGCATAAGATGGCAAAACTTTGAGGAAAATTCTTTGGTTTATGTTAGGTGATGGAGCAAGGAGGAAGAAGGGGTGTTGTTGGCTGCGTGTTCAGCAACAACTCAAGCAACAACGCCCAACAAATCAAGCTGCCAGGGAGAGGAAGGCTGAGCATTGTTCCTGGCGTATTTTGCCAATAACTTGGGCAACAACGCCAGGAAATCACCAAAGAAGAGGGAGGCACGTTGTTCCTACCGTGTTTTGCCAATAACTTGGGCAACAACGCCAGGAAGCCACCAAAGAAGAGGCATGCACGTTGTTCCTGGCGTGTTTTGCCAATAACTTGGGCAACAACGCCCGTGCAAAATGGAGAAGAAGGCATGCACGTTGTTGCTGGCGTGTTTTGCCAATAACTTGGGCAACAACGCCCATGCAAAATAGAGGAGAAGGCATGCACATTGTTGCTGGCGTGTTTTGCCAACAACTTGGGCAACAACGCTAGGAAGCCACCAGAGAAGAAGGATGGGCATTGTTGCTGGCTTGTTTTGCCAACAACTTGGGCAACAACGCCAGGCAGCCTGACCTTGCTCTCTTCAAAGGAGCATATCTTGAGCTAGAAAACTCCAAATGAGGTGATTTCAGTGGCATTGGAAAGTAGACATCAAGAGCTTTCCAACCGTATATCATAGCATGGGATGGAAGTGCATTTGAAGACTCAAAAGCTGGCTTTATTTAGAGCCTCAGAGACTAAGGGCGTTGTTGCTGGCGTGTTTTGCCAACAACTTGGGCAACAACGCCAGGCAGCCTGACCATGCTCTCTTCAATGGAACATAACTTGAGCTATAGAGATCCAATTGAGATGCTTCGAAATGCGTTCGAAAGTAGACATCAAGATCTTTCCAACCATATATCATAGTTTATAGTGGAGCACAAAATTGAAGCTCAAACCAGAGGCAACTTTGGGCAGAAAATCCATTTTGAGTGCAGGGAGGTCAGAATCCAATAGCATCAGCAGTCCTTCTTCAACCTCTGAATCTGATTTTTGCTCAAGTCCCTCAATTTCAGCCAGAAAATACCTGAAATCATAGAAAAACACAAAAACTCATAGTAAAGTCCAGAAATGTGAATTTAACATAAAAACTAATGAAAACACCCCTAAAAGTAACTAGATTCTACTAAAAACATACTAAAAACAACGCCAAAAAGCGTATAAATTATCCGCTCATCACAAATCAACTGTTGGATTTCTCGTCTCGGATGAAAAATACCAGGCACAGCTACCGCATAGCTAATCATCTGTTGGTTCCCGCTAGCATCGGAATAGGATCCATTGATCCTTTTGCACACTGTCACTGTGCCCAACATTCGCCGGTTTGAAGCTCGTCACAGTCATCCCTTCCCAGATCCTACTCGGAATACCATAGACAAGGTTTAGGCTTTC
Source organism: Arachis ipaensis (assembly GCF_059453495.1). Lineage (NCBI taxonomy): Eukaryota > Viridiplantae > Streptophyta > Magnoliopsida > Fabales > Fabaceae > Arachis > Arachis ipaensis. Next base: position 77,450,846 of record NC_142441.1, on the reverse strand, counting down.
CGGATCTTAGGAATGGCTGCCAATGGGTTCAAGCCTATACCACAAAGATACTAATCTCACGGACTCGGTCTGTGTATTAGATATCCAAGAGAATATACTCCAGCTATCGCCCAATGACTACGTTGAGCTTAGGTAGAACGGGAGTGGTTGTCAGGCACGCGTTCAGAGTTAAGAATAATGATGAGTGTCACGGATCATCAGATTCTCCATATTGAAGTACGAGAGTATATCTTAGAGAAGAAGTAGGCGTGAATTGAAAGAAAAACAATAGTACTTCCATTAATTCATGAAGAACAACAGAGCTCCACACCTTAATCTATAGGGTATAGAAACTCCACCGTAGAAAATACAAAAGTGAAAAGAGGTCTAGGCATGGCCGTGAGGCCAGCCTCCCAATGTAACATAAAACTCGATAAAAAGAACAAAAGTGATCAAAAGATGTCAAAAACTAGATGATAAAATAAGTCTCTAAAACTAGTTTTTATACTAAACTAATAACTAGGGTTTACAGAAAATGAGTAACTAAGTGCAGATAGTGCAGAAATCCTTTTCCGGGGCCCACTTGGTATGTGCTTGGGATGAGCATTGAAGCTTTCACATGCATAGGCTATTCCTGGAGTTAAACGCCAGCTTGGATGTCAGTTTGGGCGTTTAACTCCAATTCTGGTGCCAGTTTGGGCGTTTTACGCCAAAAAGTTTTAGGTTGGCTTTGGACGCCAGTTTGGGCCATCAAATCTCGCGAAAAGTATGAATTATTATACATTACCGGAAAGCCCAAGATGTCTACTTTCCAACGCAATTAAGTGCGCGCCAATTGGGCTTCCGTAGCTCTAGAAAATCCACTTTGAGTGCAGGTGGGTCAGAATCCAACAGCATTTGCAGTCCTTTTTTAGCCTATGAATCAGATTTTTGCTCAGGTCCCTCAATTTCAGCCAGAAAATACCTGAAATTACAGAAAAACACACAAACTCATAGTAAAGTCCAGAAATGTGATTTTTGAATAAAAACTAATAAAAATATAATAAAAAGTAGCTAAATCATACTAAAAACTATGTAAAAACAATGCCAGAAAGGGTATAAATTATCTGCTCATCACAACACCAAACTTAAATTGTTGCTTGTCCCCAAGAAACTAAAAACAAAATAGTATAAAAAGAAGAGAAAATACAATAAATTTCAAATATCAATGAAGCTCAGTTCCAATTAGATGAGCGGGACTAGTAGCTTTTTGCTTCTGAACAGTTTTGGCATCTTACTTTATCTTTTAAAGTTTAGAATGATTGGCATCCATAGGAACTCAGAATTCAGATAGTGTTATTGTTTCTCCTAGTTCAGTATGTTGATTCTTGAACATAGCTACTTTATGAGTCTTGGCCGTGACACTAAGCATTTTGTTTTCCAGTATTACCACCGGATACATAAATGTCACAGACACATAACTGGGTGAACCTTTTCAGATTGTGACTCAGCTTTGCTAAAGTCCCCAGTTAGAGGTGTCCAGAGCTCTTAAGCACACTATTTTTGCTTTGGACCACGACTTTAACCGCTCAGTTTCAAGCTTTTCACTTGACACCTTCACGCCACAAGCACATGGTTAGGGACAGCTTGATTTAGCCGCTTAGGCTAGGATTTTATTCCCTTGCGCCCTCCTATCCATTAATGCTCAAAGCCTTGGATCCTTTTTACCCTTGCCTTTTGGTTTAAAGGGCTATTGGCTTTTTCTGCTTGCTTTTTCTTTTTCTTTCTTTTTTTTCGCATTTTTTTTCTGCAAGCTTTGCTTTTCACTGCTTTTTCTTGCTTCAAGAATCAATTTTATGATTTTTCAGATTATCAATAACATTTCTCTTTTTTTATTATTCTTTCAAGAGCCAACAATTTTAACATTCATAAATAGCAAATTCAAAAATATGCACTGTTCAAGCATTCATTCAGAAAACAAAAAGTATTGCCACCACATCAAAATAATTAAGCTAATTTCAAGATAAAATTCGAAATCCATGTACCTCTTGTTCTTTTGCAATTAAAAACATTTTTCATTTAAGAAAGGTGAGGGATTCATAGGACAATCATAGCTTTAAGACATAGACACTTAAACATTAATGATCATGTAATAAAGACACAAACATAGACAAAACATAAAGCATAAATTTCAAAAAACAGAAAAATAAGAACAAGGAAATTAAAGAACGGGTCCACCTTAGTAATGGTGGCTAGTTCTTCCTCTTGAAGGTTTTATGGAGTGCTTGAGCTCCTCTATGTCTCTTCCTTGCCTTTGTTGCTCCTCTCTCATGGCCTTTTGGTCCTCTCTGATTTCATTGAGGATAATGGAGTGCTCTTGGTGCTCCATCCTTAATTGCCCCATGTTAGAACTCAAATCTTCTAAGGAAGTGTTGAGATGCTCCCAATAGTTGTGTGGAGGAAAATGCATTCCTTAAGGTATCTCAAGGATTTCTTGATGAGGAATTTTCTCATGCTTTTGTTGAGGTCTATGAGTGGACTCTCTTGTTTGCTCCATCCTCTTTCTAGTGATGGGCTTTTGAGATGAACCTTTCCATCTCCCATGACTCAGAGGTGGAAGCAATTGCCTTCCCTTTCCTCTTTCTAGTGGTTTCTCCGGCCTTGGGTGCCATTAATGGTTATGGAAAAGTAGAAAAGAAGAGATTTTTCCATACCAAACTTAAAAGGTTTGCTCGTCCTCGAGCAAAATAAGAAAGAAAGGATTAGAAGAAGAAGAAATGGAGAAGATGGAGGGTGGTGTTGGTTTCGGCCAAGGGGGGAAATAAAAGAAGAAATTGGTTTGAATTTGAATGGTAAGGTAGGTGGGGTTTATGATGGATGGATGTGAGTGGTGAAGAGAATATGGAGAAGAGGGTAAAGTATAAACTATTATATATTGCTGGAAAGCCCAGGATGTCTACTTTCCAACGCAAGTGAGAACGCACCAATTGGGCTTTTGTAGCTCTAGAAAATCCACTTCGAGTACAGGAGCGTCAGAATCCAACAGCATCTGCAGTCCTTTTTCAGCCTCTGAATCAGATTTTTGCTCAGGTCCCTCAATTTCAGCCAGAAAATACCTGAAATCACAAAAAACCACACAAACTCATAGTAAAGTCTAGAAATGTGATTTTTAATAAAAACTAATAAAAATATAATAAAAAGTAGCTAAATCATACTAAAAACTATGTAAAAACTATGCCAAAAAGGGTATAAATTATCCGCTCATCAAAACTCAACAACCTTTAGCAGCTTCAGTTCATTGGCCCTTTTCCTTTGTCTTTCTTTTTGGAGGAGGAGTCATCATCATCCGTCTTGGAGGCTCCTTCTTATGCCTTTGTGTCTTTGGGTTTCCAAAATCGCAGCCTTCTCATGTAGTTTCTTTCATCCTCCTTATGCTTAGCCAGAATTTGCTCTTGTCTGGCACTCAACTCCTCCATTGCTTGCATGAATGTTGGGTATCCGGGGTTTAAGGCAGCCACAGCATTACACAGGCTATTCAGCTTCGCTTGTGTGTTGATATCATATTGCCTCCTTGAAATGGTTCTGGCATCATAAAGATTCCTAAACTCAGCAAGGTTCCTCTGCTGCCATTTGCTTTGCTCCACTATTTTGTTGAGTGCACTTTGTATCTCTCCCCAGTGGAACTGATCTTGCTGCTCTTTCCTTATGTGCTCCAAACTCCCTTGGAGTTGTTGTCTGTTTTCATTCACTTAGTCCCATTGTTTTTGTTGATCCTTGAGTTGGTTGACATCCTCTCTCAGATGGTGTATGCCTCTCCTCATTTGGTGTATGTCTCCTTGTAATTTCTCCCAGTTGGATCCTTCAAGAAATTGTTGGTATTGTTGGTATGGTGGTAGTTGGAGTGCCAGGTAATGTGGTTGATCTTCAGCCCCTTCTTCTTGTTGTGGTTGCTCTTGTGGGACATGAGCATGAGCTCTATGCTCCCTGGCCGTTTGAGGTGGGTTAACAGCCACCACTTTGGCCATCTTCTTGGCGGTTATGGGCTTATCTTTATCCACTAGCACCTCATCAATGATCTTTTCAACCCCTGCTTCATCACACAGCCTTTAAATGATGCTGGGAATGCCAACCTTGTGCTATCCTTAGTGCTTTTCAGCACCCTATTAATGTTGTTGGAAATCATCTCCCCAATATTCATATTCTCTCCCTTCATGATGTTGTATATGATCACAACCCTCTCCAGTATTACCTAAGAGGTGTTGGATGTTGGGTTGAGAAATCTTCTCACAAAGTCGAGCCACCCTCTAGCTTGGGGGCTCAAATCTCTTCTGCTCAGTTGGTTGGGTCTCCCATCCTGATCATTTATCCATTGCACATTCAGCACGCAGATTTCATTGAGGATTTCATCAAATCCTGGGTCTTGTTGCTTCATCCTCTCTTCATAGCTCTGGGTGGAGCTTGTTTGCTTCACCATTAACATCCTCTCTATTTTGGAGGGGCTGTAGTCAATGGCCTTCCCCCTAACATAGCTCAGGTAACCATAGGGTTTCCCAGGTTGGGGCACTGAGTTAGCATAGAATTCCTTACCCAAGCCTTTCACCACTTTCCTTGGTGGGTTACACAAGAGTGCCCATCCTTTATTGTTGATCTCCCTGTTTATCTAAAGGTGCTCGTTCCTCCCCAGTTGGAAGCCAACTTCTGGAATGATTTGCCTCTCACTCACCCAACCATAAAATTAGTTTTGGTTGAATGATGAGAGGAACTTGTAGTCATTGTGCCTTGAGGACTCTGAAGTTGGTTCTTTGGTCTTTCTCTTCTTTGATGATGAGGCTCTTGGTGGTGCCATTGGGATGAGAAAAGGAATTTGAAAGGGTGAAGAGAAAAAAAGTTAAGGAAACTGGAAGAAAAGGTAAGGAGCAGAGTAAGGGTTTGCTCTACAACACCAAACTTAGGGCTTGATTGTCCCTAATCAAGTAGAAGAAAGAGTGGTAAAGAAGATGAGAAGAAGAGTGAGAATGTGAGGGTTCTTTTCATGTGTGAAGTTGAGGTTTGAAGTGTGAAGAAAGGTGGGAAAGCTAGTGGCTTTTATAGGATTGAAAAGTGCAGTCTGGAAGGTGGGAAGTGAAAGCAATTCAATGTTTTCCCACTTAGCGAGTGACGCCTAGCGTGGGGAGAGGCGCTAATCCTTATCCCCTTTGGCTTCCTGCATCTGTTGAGTTCCAAAGTGCAAGTACACTTTGACTTCTTGCTTTATGAGCTATCAATCATGTGGGTCCCATCCTTTCTCCTGAAAATAAAAACCGAAACCCCATCAGTAATGACAAAAGAATCCTTCACATTCCTCATGTTATGAGCCAATGAAATTGCAACTGATGAGTGTCCCTTGGGATACCAAACTTAATCCCATTGCATCTAATAAATTGGTTTCATCATTGGGTTTTAATGTGTACATAAGGGTAAAATAATTTCAATCCTTTCACATCCCTTCCCTTCTAAATAAATGCTTTCAATGTGATCTTCATACGGTGGTGGCCACCAATTTTTAAAACACCCACCAATTTAATAAATGCTTTCAAACTTGAATCCGATTGGGCTTACAATGTGATCTTCATATGGTGGTGGCCACACCAAACTTAATTTCTAGGCTTACTTCTCAAAATTAATTCATTCTAATAGTTGTAAGCCTAGATTAAGTGGGTTAGTGGCCACACCAAACTTATCTTTTTGGCTAGTTCTCAGACTAATCACTCATCATCAGTAAATATGTTCATCAAATTGCACTTTCAGAGGAAAAAAACAAATTGAAGATTCTCTAACTACCAAAGACTGATATTTAAACTTCCTAATCTACCACCTACAATCTACTTTTAGAAAACAATGGAACAAAAATATTAAACTGGAACTTAAACTATCTAAGATGACAATTTTAAGCTACTTCTAAGAAAGCAATAAATCAAAAGGATATAAAGTGTTGGGGTGCCTCCCAACTAGCGCTTCTCTATTGTCACTAGCTTGACCTTCTTCCCTCTTTAGTTGAGGTTGTAGCTCACTCTCTGCTCATCCAGTGAGTCTCCTAAGTAATGCTTGAGTCTATGGCCATTCACAGTGAAAGTTCTTTGTGTTTTGTCCTCCATGAACTTTACATGACCATAAGGAGATACTTTAAGGATGGTAAAAGGTCCAGACCACCTTGACTTTAATTTTCCCAGGAAGAACTTGAGCCTTGAATTGTACAACAGCAGTTTCTGACCTTCTGTGAACTCTCTCCTTGCTATCTTTTGATCATGCCACCTCTTTGTGTTTTCCTTGTAAATCTTGGCATTCTCATATGCCTGATTTCTGAATTCCTCCAGCTCATTAAGTTGCATCAGCCTTCTTTCTCCAGCAGCTTGATCATCAAAGTTCAACATTTTTAGAGCATAAAATGCTCTATATTCAAGCTCCAATGGTAAGTGACAAGCCTTTCCAAACACCAGTTGGTATGGGAACATCCCAATAGGTGTCTTGAAGGCTGTCCTATAGGCCCATAATGCATCATCCAGCTTTTTGTACCATTCCTTTTTTGAATTACCAACAGTCCTTTCAAGAATTCTTTTTAGTTCTCTGTTTGATATCTCAGCTTGCCCGTTGGTGGGGTTGCCACTTTGTGCTTGACTACATACTTGAGTAGGAGTGTCTCAAGTTTCTTGTTGCAGAAGTGTGTCCCTCCATCACTAATAAGGGCTCTAGGAACTTCAAAGCGGCTGAAGATGTTCCTTCTCAAGAAGCTTATCATAACCTTGTTGTCATTCGTTGCTGTGGCTATGGCTTCTACCCACTTTGACACATAATCTATAGCCACCAATATATAATTGTTTGAGTAGGAGGATGGGAAAGGTCCCATGAAATCAATTCCCCACACATCAAACAACTCTAATTCTATTATAAACCTCTGTGGCATCTCATTTTTCTTGGGTAGATTGCCAGCCCTTTGGCATTCATTGCACCTTGACACTAACTCCTTTGCATCCTTGAATATTGTTGGCCAAAAGATCCCACATTGGAGCACCTTAGCTGCTATTCTTTCTCCACTAAAATGGCCTCCATATGTGGACCCATGGCATTGCCACAATACTTCTTGTCCTTCCTCTAGTGAAATACACCTCCTCAAGATTCCATCAACACCCTTTCTAAACAAATAAGGTTCATCCCAGATGTAGTGTTTAGCATCATTGAGTAGCTTCCTCCTCATGTACTTGTTGATGTTGGTAGGCAACTCCCCAATAGCCTTGAAGTTGGCTATATCAGCAAACCAAGGGCTTTCTTGAATCATCATCAACTGCTCGTCAGGGAATCTCTCATTCACTTCAAATTGCTGTGCTTCATCCTCTTCATGTGGGATTCTTGATAGGTGATCAGCCACTTTATTCTCTGCTCCACTTCTATCTTTTATCTCTATGTTGAATTCTTGAATTAGCAAGACCCATCTTAGTAACCTAGGCTTGGATTCTTGCTTGGTCAGCAGATATTTGAGGGCTGCATGATCAGTAAAAACAGTAACTTTAGAGCCAATAAGATATGATCTAAATTTATCAAATACAAAGACTATGGCAAGAAATTCCTTCTCTGTAGTGGTGTAATTCCTTTGATTCTCATTGAGGATTTTGCTAGCATAGTAAATAACATGCACCATTTATCTCTCCTCTATCTTAAAATAGCACCAACAGTAAAATATGATGCATCACACATCAACACAAAAGGTAAATCCCAACATGGTGGTGCTATGATAGGTGCAGAGAAAAGTCTATCTTTAAGCTCATCAAAGGCTAGCATGCATTCTCTATCAAAGACAAAAGGTACATTAGAGACAAGTAAGTTACTTAAAGGTTTGGCAATCTTTGAAAAATCTCTAATGAACCTTCTATAAAAGCCAGCATGTCTTAGAAAACTTCTAATTGCTTTGACATTGCAAGGTGGGGGTAAATTTTCAATCACCTTCACCTTAGCCTTGTCCACCTCTATGCCTCTTTTTGAGATCTTATGACCAAGAACCACCCCTCTATAACCAAAAAATGGCACTTCTCCCAATTCAAAACAAGGTTGGTTTCTTGGCATCTCTTTAGCACCAAGGCCAAGTGGTGTAAGCATTTAGAATATAAATCACCAAATACAGAAAATTTATCCATAAACACCTCAATGAATCTTTCAATCATGTCTGAAAATATGGAGAGCATGCACCTTTGGAATGTTGTAGGTGCATTGCACAATCCAAAGGGCATTCTCCTATAAGCAAAGACACCATATGGACAAGTAAATGAGGTTTTTTCCTGGTCCTTGGGGTCTACAACTATTTGGTTGTAACCAGAATAACCGTCCAAGAAGCAATAATATTCGTGTCCCGCAAGCCTTTTAAGCATCTGATCCATGAAAGGTAGGGGGAAGTGATCCTTCCTGGTGGCTTCATTAAACTTCCTATAATCAATGCACATGCACCAACCAGTCACTGTTCTTGTTGGTATCAGCTCATTCTTCTCATTTGGTACAACAGTGATCCCTCCTTTCTTGGGGACGACTTGCACAGGGCTTACCCAAGGGCTGTCTAAGATGGGCTAAATCACCCCTGCTTGCCACAACTTTAGCACCTCCTTTTGCACTACTTCATTCATTGTTGGGTTTAGCCTTCTCTGCTGCTACCTTGAGGGATTTGCACCTTCTTCAAGTAAGATTTTGTGCATGCACATTGAAGGGCTGATTTCCTTTAGGTCTGCAAGTGTCCACCCTATAGCATCCTTGTGTTGTTTCAGCACTTGGATTAGCTCCTCTTCTTATTGTTCATTCAAGCTTGAATTGATGATCACTGGGTATGTGTTGTTGTCACCCAAGTAAGCATACTTTAAACTTGGAGGCAGAGCTTTTAGTTCCAATTTTGGTGCCTTCACTTCCATCTTACTTGTCTTGTCCAGCATGATTGGTCCTTCCATATTCTCTGGTGGTAGATCACCAACTGAAGTTTCTTGCTCTTTAATTACTTCGCATTATTCTTCCTCTAGGACTCCTTAAACGAGGTCTTCAATTGTATCCACCATCATGCATTCTCCAATGGATTTCTTGGGGTAACTCATGGCCTTGAAGACATTGAAGACCATCTTCTCCTTATGCAATCTCAAGACTAGCTCCCCTTTTTGAACATCAATAATAGCTCCAGCAGTGGCTAGGAATGGCCTTCCTAGGATGATTGATGTGTTGGCTTCTTCCTCCATGTCAAGCACAACAAAGTCAGCTAGGAAGATGAACTCTCCTACTTTCACTAACAAGTCTTCCACTACCCCATGAGGAAACTTGAATGTTCTGTCAGCCAATTGGAGTGCCATTCTTGTTGGTTTGGCTTCCTCAATCCTCATCCTTTTCATCATTGCCAAGGACATGAGGTTGATGCCAGTCCCCAGATCGCATAATGCTTTCTCAATGTTGATATCACTTATGATGTAGGGAATTTGGAAGCTCCCAGGGTCTTTCGTCTTTTGAGGAAGCTTCTTTTGTATGCTGGCACTGCACTCCTCGGTTAGCACTATGGTTTCCTTTTCAGCCCGGTTCCTCTTTCTTGCCATGAGCTCCTTTAAAAATTTGGCATAGAGTGGCATTTGCTCTAGTTCCTCAGTGATAAACCATTATTTTATGGTTTATATTGTGGTTAATTGTGTGGTTTTATCAAATCTTTACGCACTTATTCATATGATTAGCGTGTATTTACAATTCCTTCCCAAAATTACTCCATGGTTGAAAACTTGCTTCCTAGAGACTTTTAATTATGTATTTTAATTCTCCTTTATTCCATTCGATGCCGTGATCCCTGTGTTAAGTGTTTCAGGCTTTATAGGGCATGAATGACTTGGAAATTAGAGAGGAGGCTTGCAAAAATGGAAGGAACACAAGAAATTAAGGAGATGACCAGCGAGAAGCGACGCAGACGCGTGGCTCGCGCAATCACGTGAAATGGAAAAATCGTAGTGACGCGCTCGCATGACTGACGCGAACGCATGGATTGGAAACTATACGAGTGACGCGAATGCATGGACGATGCGCATGCGTGGCAAGGCAAAACGCTGGATGACGCGAATGCATGGATGACGCAATCGCGTGACGTGCGCGATCTGCAGAATTTGCAGAATTCGCTGGGGCGATTTTGGGCCATGTTTTGACCCAGTTTTCGGCCCAGAAAAGCAGATTAGAGCCAAGGAACATGCAGAGACCAAGGGGAGACATTCATTCTGCATAATTTTTAGTTTTTAGATCTGACTTTACTCCTCCTCTAGGTTTTCTCTCTACACATTCATAGTTCTTAGGATTTTGTTTTTATCGCTTTTTGGATTAAGATATTGAGAAGAGTTATTACCTCCGCCAAGACTTCATCATTGTAGTTTGTTTCCCTTACTTGTCACTTACTCTTTCATATCCTTAATTTGTTCAGAATTACTATTGGATATATATATATATATATATATATATATATATATATATATATATATATATATATATATATATATATATATATATATATATATATATATATATAGAATTTATTAATCCAAGAACTATTTTTATTTTTAATTGGTCTTTTTGATTATCATGTCTTCCTTTATTTCCCTTTCTTATTTTGTGAAGTTTACATTCATAATGAGCAAGTAGTTCCCTAACTTGACTGGGGTTGATTGAAAGCTGAACTTTGAGTTGGAATGCTCAAGAGTAAAATTGTAATTGGGTTTATTGTTGGATCGCCCTCTAGTCACTGACACTAATCCTTCCCAAGAGAGAGGATTAGAACTTGTGAACATAAGTAGACTTCCAACTTGCTTGACTTTTCTCTACTTAGTAAAGGATAACTAAGCATAACAACCTTCAATTATCAATTAATCTTGGGAGAACCCCAACAAGGATAGAACTTCCAATTAATCTACTCCCGGTCAAGATTTTTATTTAAATTACATAATTCTCTAATTTAATTTCCTGTTATGAAACTCAAAACCAATTTGGAAAACATCTGATTAATAAAATAGCACATCTTTCTGCAACTCGTTGGGAGATGACCTGGGATTCATACTCCCAGTATTTTAATTCTAATTTTGTGACAACCCTTCTAAATTGATAACCGAATTTTTGTTGGTTAAAAACTGTACTTGCAACGTTTCTCTTACATCAATTTCTTAATCCGCCAATTTCAGCCACGTCAATTTTTGGCGCCGTTGCCGGGGAGTTGCAATAGAGTGCTAAGTTATTGATTGGAATTTATTTTATTTTTATTTTATTTTATTTTGCTACTATGAGCTGCATGTTTCTTTTATTAAATGACGCGTTCACTTCCTGATCCAAGCTTGCAGTATTTGATCCTGAGATTGAAAGAACTATTTCACGTATAAGGCAAGCTCGGCGTCGGTTAGTCCTCTGCGAGGGCAAATCTGAAACGTCACTTAAGGAAGAAATAGGCTCCTTTTCTACTAATTCGGTTGATTTACGTACAGGTGACATGGCAGCACCTAGGAGAGTTACTATCCAGGAAGCTGAAGCCTCTGATTTTACACTGCAACCATATCAAGCGCATCACCCAGCGGTGGCTGTAGATTTTGAATTAAAGACTGCACTACTCAACTTGATGCCTAAGTTTCATGGCTTACCTGCTCAAGAGCCTATTAAGCACCTTAGGGATTTCCAGGCAGCTTGTTCTACTGTCAGGCGTGATGGTGCAGATGAAACTTCTATTTTGTTAAAAGCCTTCCCATTCTCTGTTGAGGGAAAGGCGAGAGAGTGGTACTACAATCAACCCGGAGCAACTGTTTCTAACTGGAATACGCTCCGAAGAGAATTTTTGGAAAAATTCGTTCCAGCTGAAGTTACTGCTAAACTGAGGAAAGACATTTTGATGATTGTTCAGGACAAATCTGAGACTCTCTACGAATACTGGGAGCGCTTCAAAGATCTTCTGGAAGCATGCCCCTACCATATGATTGATAAGATAGTTTTACTCGGCTACGTCACACAGGGCATGAGGCCTCAAGATAAGACCACATTGGAAAGTGCTAGCAATGGGTCTATGAAAAAGTACAAGACCATTGATGAGGCATGGCAATTGATCAGCGACTTAGCTGAATCTACTCAGAATCACAGGCAGAAACAAAGCCGGTCAAAAGCTGTTGCAGAGGTATCTTCTAGCAAAGAGACTACTGCTCTGACTCAGAGTATATGTGAAATGACCAACTTACTGAGGTAGATGCAGTTTCGTCAACAACAGGCTTAGCAAGCTCAACCCTCTCCACCACAGCAAAGCAAACAGTTAGTCCCACAGAGAGTGTGCGAAATCTGTGCTGATTATAGTCATTATACTGATGAATGTCTCCAGCTCCAAAAGGAAGACAATACTGTAGCAGCCATTCATAACTTTTATGACAGCCCCAATCAAGGATACAATCAAGGTGGCAGCTACAACCATGGATGGCAGGACAATTCCAACCAAGGTTGGAGAGATAATTCTAACCAGGGCTGGAGGGACAACAATAACAGAGGAGGCAGAGACAATCAGGGAAATCAGAGGTGGAATAATAATAACAAAAGGCAGCAGAACCAGAACCAGCCTTACAAAGTACCTCACCTGAGGCAATCCCAAGGACCACAGCACAACCAACAATAAGTTCCTCAGATCACTTATTCTAATTCCTCTCCAAATGACGAGATGTTTCAATCCATTGCGCAAGGACAAAAGAACATAGAAAGTTCACTTAACGATCTAACATCCGCTATACAAGCTCTCATCTCTCAGATGGGATCATCCAATACTTCAAACACTCAACATGCAAGCTCTAGTGGAATTCCTTCTCAACCCTTACCCAATCCAAAGGGTGGCATCAATGCCATCACCCTAAGGTCCAGAACCACACTGCAAGAGAGGAATCAGGAGGAGCCAAACCCACCAGAACACCCCCAGCTGAAGAGGTGGTGGAAGTAGAGGATTCTGAAGAGGAAGAGGACATACAAGACATGGTTGAAGAAGAAGAAGAAGCTCAACCACAGAAAAAAGCACCAAGGGTTGCAGACACTGCAAAAAATGCCCTTCCTATTCTATTTCCACAAATTGCAAGGAAGCCCAGGAAGCAGATGGAACTTGATCCCAAAATGGTAGAAATATTCAAAAAGGTTGAGATAACTGTTCCCCTTTTTGATGTTATTCAGCAGGTACCTAAATACGCAAAGTTTCTAAAAGATTTATGTATACATAAAGACAAAATTAATGAATTAGAAACTATTCCTTTAGGTAGTTCTATATCTGCTTTAATGGGAGGTATACCTGAAAAGCGTAGTGATTCAGGTCCATGTATGGTTAATTGTACTATCGGAGGTGTGATATTTTCTGACTGCATGTGTGATTTAGGAGCGTGTGTTAGTATAATGCCCTTGTCTATATATGATACTTTAAGGCTCCCTCCCTTAAAAAGGTCGGCAGCTCGTTTTGTGTTGGCAGATAAAAACATTATTACAGTGATTGGAGTTGCTGAAGATGTATTAGTGAGCATTAAGGGGCTCACATTTCCCATTGACTTCGATATCCTGGAAATGCCCCCTAATGACTTAGGAAGGCCATTGATGACAAGTCATCATATGCTAGCTTTTCAAGCAAATTTCACTTGTTTCATTAGTTTTTATGCACTTTCTTGCATTATAAGTTAGTAATTTGGAGTGGAATTGTATGGTTTCTTTGAATCAATCAACCACCCTTTAATTTGCACAAAATCAAGAGGTTTAAGCTTGAATTAATTGGTTTGCAAATGAATTTTAAGCTTTGTGAATTTTGTGATACTTTGATTGGTTGTTTTAATTACTTGTAGGTAAAAAAAAAAGAAAGAAACAAGGAAAGCGTGGCCTAAGGAAGGAAAAAGCGTGGCCCATGACCATTGAATTTTGGCATTAGCATCATGATGTCATGCATTGATGCTTATGCATGCATACATTTAATTATTAAGTGACCGAATGAATGAAATAAATGCATGCATGAAACATTTAATTAATAATGCCAAATGAATGAAATAAATTAATGCTATGTTAAGTAATTGGCATTACTAATTAAATGCAATAATATAATGAAAGCATGCATAGAACAATTAATTACTAATGCTAATGAATAAAGGCGTTAAATGAATGAATGATTTAAAGTTAAAGCATTAGCATTATTAATTAAAGCCATGCATTTCTAATGCAATTGGCAATTCATGCTTTATGTTAATGCATTAATAAAAGCATGCATTTCATTACTAATGCCCTGGAGAGAAGCCCAAGTTTGCACCCAAGTTTGCGCCCAAGTTTGCCGCAAACTTGGAGGCAAACGTTGGAGTAACTTGTAGCCCTGGAGGAGGCCAACGTTTGCGTCCAAGTTTGCCTCAAACTTGGAGGCAAACGTTGGAGTAACTTGTATCCCAGGGGAGGCCACGTTTGCTTCCAAGTTTGCCTCAAACTTGGAGGCAAACATTGGCATAGCCTATGTACCAGGGGAGGCCAACGTTTGCGACCAAGTTTGCCTCAAACTTGGAGGCAAACTTTGGCACCAAATGTGATCTTGGAAGGAGCACGTTTGAGTTCAAGTTTGACCCCAAACTTGAACTCAAACGTGAATGACAGACAAAATACCCCTTCTGCATAATTTCAAAAAACCAACGTTTGAGTTGAAGTCTGCCTCAAACTTCAACTCAAACTTAAAGGCTCAAAGTCCAAATTGCAAAAGGGTTTTTCTCTCAAGTCCAAGAGCAACCAACTAAGGCTATCTTCAATCCAATTCCATCAAGGCCAAGGCCCAAATTCAAGGCTCCAAGACCATTAGAAGAAAGTGTATAAATAGTAGTTTGATTTTGGAGGGACGTCAACTTTTACTTTTGAATTTGCACCTTTTGAAGGATTTTACTTACTGTAACTTGGATCCTGGAAGAGAATTCCATTCTCTTCCTCTTTGGTTTTCTCATTTTCTTTACTGCGATTCTTGCTTAAGTTGTGGGTGTGGAGAATCGAGGAAATTCTGTCTCAATCTCACCTTGAGATCTCTGTTTTCGTTTCACTGCACAATTTGAGGAATTGAGATTTGAATTTACTTTCTCTACTGTTTGATTCTAAATTCTCTTGCAATTGATTTCTGATTTGGATCAAGGAAGGTAGTGAGATCTAGACTTAGTTTTCTAGTCTCTTGGCCCCTGAGATATGAAATTTCCTTTTAATTCTTCTGTTGAATACTTCTTCAAGCGAATTTACATTTTCTATTTGAGATCTACTGCAATTAACTTCATCTTTTACTTCCCTGCTTGTTGCAATTTACTTTTCCTTATTTAATTTCTGCAATCCCAATTCCCAATTCCTTTTATAATTCAAGCAATTTACATTTCTTGCACTTTAAGCTTCAGTCATTTACAATTCTTGCAATCTAAGTTTCTGTAATTTATATTTCTTGCACTTTAAGATTCAGCTTCTTTAATTTCTCTGCACTTTAAATTCTTGTCAATTATCCCTCTCCCTTTAAATTTCATGCAATTTAGCTTCTGTTGGATACAAATCACTCAACTCAACTATTGTTCGCTTGATTAAATCAACCACTAAACTAAAATTGCTCAATCCTTCAATCCCTATGGGATCAACCTCACTCACGTGAGTTATTATTACTTGATGCGACCCGATACACTTGTCGGTGAGTTTTGTGTTGGATCGTTTTCCACACATCAGGTTTTTGGCGCCGTTGTCGGGGATTGATTAGATTGACAATGATAAAGTGACGTGGTGGTCTAGATCAAGCACTTTTTTCTTTTTTTGTTTCTTAAATTTTTGACTAACACACTAACTGTTTGAATTTTTGCCTAAGCTAACCAAAACTTCACTCTAGCAATGGATTGAAGTGATACTATTTTTCTGGGTTTTATGTGATTCTCTTTGTTTTGGTTGTATGTTAGGTACAAGGAGAGTTATACCCACTTTTTGTGAACAAGACGAAAGAACCCTCAGGAGATTAAGAAGGGTAGAAAGAGGGAAAGGTATTGTTGGAGAAGAGGATTCAGAAGAAGAATTCCAGGACATGGAGGAACACTTAACAAATCCACCAAATCCACCAGAAGGAGTAGCCAACAACAACAACAACCGACCTCAGAGAAGATTTTTGGCTTCCTATACATTTGCAAATCCTAGACATTGTGAGAGTAGCATCCTTACTCCAAATGTTAATGCAAACAACTTTGAATTAAAGCCACAACTCATCACCTTGGTTCAAAACAACTGTTCATATGGAGGAGGGCCACTTGAAGATCCAAACCAACACTTATCCACTTTCCTGATGATTTGTGATACTGTTAAAACCAATAAAGTGAACCCTGACATCTACAAGCTACTGTTATTTCCATTTTCTCTCAGAGATAAGGCCACTCAATGGTTAGAGTCATTCCCAAGAGACAGCATCAACAACTGGGATGACCTAGTGAGCATGTTCCTTGCCAAATTCTATCCGCCTCAGAGGATTATTAGATTGAAGACTGAAGTACAAACATTCACACAAATGGATGCTGAACCTTTGTGATGAGCGCATAATTTATACGCTTTTTGGCATTATTTTTAGTATGTTTTCAGTATGATTTAGTTAGTTTTTAGTATATTTTTATTAGTTTTTAATTAAAAATCATATTTCTGGACTTTACTATGAGTTTGTGTGTTTTTCTGTGATTTCAGGTATTTTTTGGCTGAAATTGAGGGACCTGAGCAAAAATCAGATTCAGAGGTTGAAGAAGGACTGCAAATGCTGTTAGATTTTGACCTTCTTGCACTCAAAATGGATTTTCTAGAGTTACAGAAAACCAAATGGCGCGCTTCCAATTGAGTTGGAAAGTAGACATCCAGGGCTTTCCAGTAATATATAATAGTCCATACTTTGAATAAGGATTGACGATGTAAACCGGCGTTCAACGCCAGTTCCATGCTGCATTCTGGAGTCAAACGCCAGAAACAAGTTGCAAAGTGGAGTTCAACGCCAGAAACACGTTACAAACTGGTGCTCAACTCCAAGAATGACCTCTCCATGTGTAAACTTCAATCTCAGCCCAAGCACACATAAGTGGGCCCTGGAAGTGGATTTCTACATCATTTACTCAATTCTGTAAACCCTAGTAACTAGTTTAGTATAAATAGGACTTTTTACTATTGTATTAGACATCTTGGGACGTTTAGTTCTTAGATCATGGGGGCTGGCCATTTGACCATGCCTGAACCTTTCACTTATGTATTTTTCAACGGTAGAGTTTCTACACACCATAGATTAAGGTGTGGAGCTCTGCTGTTCCTCAAAGATTAATGCAAAGTACTACTGCTTTCAACTTATTCCGCTTCTAAGATATTCATTCGCACTTCAATATGATGGATGTGATTATCGTGACAGTCATCATCATTCTCAATTTATGAACGCGTGCCTGACAACCACTTCCGTTCTACCTTAGATTGAATGGATATCTCTTGGATATCTAATACAGGGGACCGAGTCCGAGATATTAGTGTCTTCGTGGTATAAGTTAGAACCCATGGATGGCCATTCCTGAGATCCGGAAAGTCTAAACCTTGTCTGTGGTATTCCGAGTAGGATCTGGGAAGGGATGGCTGTGACGAGCTTCAAACTCGCGAGTGCTGGGCATAGTGACAGACGCAAAAGGAGGGTGAATCCTATTCCAGTATGATCGAGAACCTCCAGATGATTAGCCGTGCCGTGACAGAGCATTTGGACCTTTTTCACAGAGAGGATGGGATGTAGCCATTGACAACGGTGATGCCTTACAGAAAGCTTGCCATGGAAAGGAGTAGGAATGATTGGATGAAGACAGCAGGAAAGCAGAGGTTCAGAGGAACGAAAGCATCTCTATACACTTATCTGAAATTCTCACCAATGATTTACATAAGTATTTCTATCTTTATTTTCTATTTATTTATTATTATTATTCGAAAACTCCAAAACCATTTGATATCCGCCTGACTGAGATTTATAAGATGACCATAGCTTGCTTCATACCAACAATCTCTGTGGGATCGACCCTTACTCACGTAAGGTTTTATTACTTGGACGACCCAGTGCACTTGCTGGTTAGTTGTATCGAAGTTGTGAATGAAAAAATGATTTATTAAAGACGTGCGTACTGAGTTTTTGGCGCCGTTGCCGGGGATTGTTCGAGTTTGAACAACTGACGGTTCATCTTGTTGCTCAGATTAGGTAATTTTCTTTTTGTTTTATTTTGAAAAAAAAATTTTTTCTTCAAAAATCTTTCAAAAAAAATTTTTTCCCTTTGTTTTCAAAAATTATTTTAAAATTTTTAAGAATGAATTCTAAAGTTTCAAAATGGTATGCTGAAGTTTGGCTGGCCATTAAGCTTTAGACTAACCTGGTATGATTCCTGGAATCTTGATTGAGGACTTTGAATTCATTGCTTCCTTTTCCCTATATGTTTTCAAAAAAAATAAAAATATACAAAAAAATATAATAAAATCATAAAATCAAAAATATTTTGTGTTTCTTGTTTGAGTATTGAGTCAATTTTTAAGTTTGGTGTCAATTGCATTTTTTTTTAAATTTATGCATTTTTCGAAAATTCATGCATTCATAGTGTTCTTCATGATCTTCAAGTTATTCTTGGTAAATCTTCTTGTTTGATCTTGATGTTTTCTTATTTTGTGTCTTTTGTTGTTTTTCATGTACATCTTTGCATTCATAGTGTCTAAGGATTAAAGATTTCTAAGTTTGGTATCTTGCATGTTTTCTTTGCATCAAAAATTTTTCAAAAATATGTTCTTGATGATCATCATGACCTTCAAAGTGTTCTTGGTGTTCATCTTAACATTCATAGTGTTCTCGCATGCATCATGTATTTTGATTCATAATTTTCATGTTGTGAGTCATTTTTTATGTTTTTTTTCTCTCATCATTAAAAATTCAAAAATAAAAAATATACCTTTCCCTTTTTCTCTCATAAATTTTCGAAAATTTGAGTTGACTTTTTCAAAATTTTTAAAATCCAGTTGTTTCTTATGAGTCAAATCAAATTTTCAAATTGAAAATCCTATCTTTTTCAAAATCTTTTTCAAAAATTAAATCTTTTTCATTTTTCTTATTTATTTTCGAAAATTTTAAAAATATTTTTCAAAAATCTTTTTCTTAATTTTAATCTCATAATTTTCGAAAATATTATCAACAATTAATGTTTTGATTCAAAAATTTCAAGTTTCTTACTTACTTGTTAAGAAAGATTCAAACTTTATGTTCTAGAATCATATCTTGTGATTTCTTGTGAATCAAGTCATTAATTTTGATTTTAAAATCAAATCTTTTTCAAAACTAATTTCAATCATATCTCGTCAAAAATATTTTTTTTATCTTATCTCTTTCAAAATCATATCTTTCTAATCATATCTTTTCATATCATATCTTTTTCAAATATCTTTTCTAACTTCTTATCTTCTTATCTTTTAAAAATTGATTTTCAAAATATGTTTCAACTAACTAATTAACTTTTTGTTTGTTTCTTATCTCTTTCAAAACTACCTAACTAACTATCCCTCTCTAATTTTCGAAAATACCTCCCTCTTTTTCAAAAATTCTTTTTAGTTAATTAATTGTTTAAATTTTAATTTTAATTCTCCTTTAATTTTCGAAAATCATCAACTCTTTTCAAAAATTAATTTTTGAAATTTCCTCTCCCTCATCTCCTTCTATTTATTTATTCATCTACTAACACTTCTCCTCACCCAAAAATTCGAACCCCTTCTTCTCTCCTGAGTTCGAATTCTTCTCTTCTTCACTCTCTTTCTTCTTTTCTTCTACTCACACAAGGCAACCTCTATACTGTGGTAAAAAGGATCCCTATTATTATTTTCTGTTCCCTTCTTTTTCATATGAGCAGGAGCAAGGACAAGAACATTCTTGTTGAAGCAGATCCTGAACCTGAAAGGACTCTGAAAAGGAAACTAAGAGAAGCTAAAATACAACAATCCAGAGACAACCTTACAGGAATTTTCGAACAGAAAGAGGAGATGGCAGCCGAAAATAATAATAATGCAAGGAGGATGCTTGGTGACTTTACTGCACCTAATTCCAATTTACATGGAAGAAGCATCTCCATCCCTGCCATTGGAGCAAACAACTTTGAGCTGAAACCTCAATTAGTTTCTCTGATGCAGCAGAACTGCAAGTTTCATAGACTTCCATCTGAAGATCCTTTTCAGTTCTTAACTGAATTTTTGCAGATCCGTGATACTGTTAAGACCAATGGGGTTGATCCCGAGGTCTACAGGCTCATGCTTTTCCCTTTTGCTGTAAGAGACAGAGCTAGAATATGGTTGGACTCTCAACCCAAGGATAGCCTGAACTCTTGGGATAAGCTAGTCACGGCTTTCTTAGCCAAGTTCTTTCCTCCTCAAAAGCTCAGTAAGCTTAGAGTGGATGTTCAAACCTTCAGACAGAAAGAAGGTGAATCCCTCTATGAAGCCTGGGAGAGATACAAGCAACTGACCAAAAAGTGTCCTTCTGACATGCTTTCAGAATGGACCATCCTGGATATATTCTATGATGGTCTGTCTGAATTAGCTAAGATGTCATTGGATACTTCTGCAGGTAGATCCATTCACCTAAAGAAAACGCCTGCAGAAGCTCAAGAACTTATTGACATGGTTGCTAACAACCAATTTATGTACACTTCTGAGAGGAATCTTGTGAGTAATGGGACGCCTCAGAAGAAAGGAGTTCTTGAAATTGATGCTCTGAATGCCATATTGGCTCAGAACAAACTATTGACTCAGCAGGTCAATATGATTTCTCAGAGTCTGAATGGAATGTAAGCTGCATCCAACAGTACTCAAGAGGCATCTTCTGAAGAAGAAGCTTATGATCCTGAGAACCCTGCAATAGCAGAGGTGAATTACATGGGTGAACCTTATGGAAACACCTATAACCCCTCATGGAGAAATCATCCAAATTTCTCATGGAAGGATCAACAAAAGCCTCAACAAGGCTTTAATAATGGTGGAAGAAACAAGTTTAGCAATAGCAAGCCTTTTCCATCATCCACTTAGCAAAAGACAGAGAGTTCTGAGCAGATCCATCTAGCTTGGCAAATATAGTCTCTGATCTATCTAAGGCCACTCTAAGTTTCATGAATAAAACAAGGTCCTTCATTAGAAATTTGGAAGCACAAGTGGGCCAGCAGAGTAAAAGAATCACTGAAACCCCTCCTAGTACTCTCCCAAGAAATACAGAAGAAAATCCAAAAGGAGAGTGCAAGACCATTGAATTGACCATCATGGCCGAACCCACAAGAGAGAAGGAGGACGTGAATCCCAGTGAGGAAGACCTCTTGGGACGTCCAGTGATCAATAAGGAGTTTCCCTCTAAGGAACCAAAGGAATCTGAGACTCATCTAGAGACCATAGAGATTCCATTAAACATCCTTATGCCATTCCTGAGCTCTGATGAGTATTCTTCTTCTGAAGAGAATGAAGATGTTACTGAAGAGCAAGTTGCCAAGTACCTTGGTGCAATCATGAAGCTGAATGCCAAATTATTTGGTAATGAGACTTGGGAAGATGAACCTCCCTTGCTCACCAAAGAACTGAATGATCTGGATCAACTGAGATTGCCTCAGAAGAAACAGGATCCTGGAAAGTTCTTAATACCTTGCACCATAGGCACCATGACCTTTGAGAAGGCTCTATGTAACCTTGGGTCAGGGATAAACCTCATGCCACTCTCTGTAATGGAGAAACTGGGAATCCTTGAGGTACAGGCTGCCATTTTCTCATTAGAGATGGCAGACAAATCTATGAAAATGGCTTATGGACTAGTAGAGGACGTGTTAGTAAAGGTTGGAGGCCTTTACATCCCTGCTGATTTCATAATCCTAGACACTGGGAAGGATGAGGATGAATCCATCATCCTTGGAAGACCCTTCCTAGCCGCAGCAAGAGCTGTGATTGATGTAGACAGAGGAAAATTGATCCTTCAACTGAATGAGGACAACCTTGTGTTTAAAACTTAAGAATCTCCTTTTGTAACAATGGAGAGAAAGCATAGAAAGCTTCTCTCAGCACAGAGTCAACTAAAGCCCCCACAGTCAAACTCTAAGTTTGGTGTTGGGAGGCCTCAGCCAAACTCTAAGTTTGGTGTTGAACTCCCATATCCAAACTCTAAGTTTGGTGATGGGAGTCTATAAAATTGACCTGATCACCTGTATGGCTCCATGAGAGCCCACTGTCAAGCTATTGACATTAAAGAAGCGCTTGTTGGGAGGCAACCCAATTTTTATTTATCTAATTTTATTTCTATTTTTATTGTTTATTTATGTTTTATTAGGTTCATGATCATGTGGAGTCACAAAATAAATACAAAAATTAAAAACAGAATCAAAAATAGCAGAAGAAAAATCACACCCTGGAGGAAGAACTTACTAGCGTTTAAACACCAGTAAGGAGCATATGGCTGGCGTTTAACGCCAGAACAAAGCATGGAACTGGCACTGAACGCCAGAAATATGCTGCATATGGGCGTTGAACGCCCAGAACAAGCATCACTTCAGCGTCTAAACGCCAGAAATGCATGCAAAGGCATTTTACATGCCTAATTGGTGCAAGGATGTAAATCCTTGACACCTCAGGATCTGTGGATCCCACAGGATCCCCACATACCTCCACTCACCTTCCCTCCTCATAATCCTATATCACCCTCTCTCTCTCCATTCACAGTCATCCCTTCTGTTTTCCATTCACCACTCACATCCATACATCCCACCTACCTTCAAAATTCAAAATCTCTTTCCCACCCAAGCCCACCCATATAGCCGAATACACACATCCCTCCATCTCCTCCATATCTTCTCCTTCTTCTACTATTCTTTCTTGTTTTGCTCGAGGGCGAGCAACATTCTAAGTTTGGTGTGGTAAAAGCATAGCTTTTTTTCTTTTTCCATAACCATTGATGGCACCTAAGGCCAGAGAAACCTCTAGAAAGAGGAAAGGAAAGGCAAAAGCTTCCACCTCCGAGTCATAGGAGATGGAGAGATTCATCTCTAGGGTCTATAGCTCAGTGGTAGAACATTTGACTGCAAATCAAGAGATCCCTGAGATACCTCAGGGGATACATTTTCCTCCACACAATTATTGGGGAGAACTAAGGGTGGAACATCAATATCACTCCATCATCCTCCATGAAATTAGAGAAGATCAAAGAGCAATGAGGGAGGAGCTACAAAGACAAAGAAGAGACATAGAAGAGCTCAAGGACATCATTGGTTCCTCAAGAAGGAAACGCCACCATCACTAAGGTGGACTCATTCCTTGTTCTCAAATTTTCTGTTTTTCGTTTTCTTTATGTTAAGTGCTTATCTATGTTTGTGTCTTATTACATGATCATTAGTATTTAGTAACTATGTCTTAAAGTTATGAATGTCCTATGAATCCATCACCTCTCTTAAATGAAAAATGTTTTTAAATTCAAAAGAACAAGAAGTACACGAGTTTCGAATTTATCCTTGAATTTAGTTTAATTATATTGATGTGGTGACAATACTTTTTGTTTTCTGAATGCATGCTTGAACAATGCATATGTCTTTTGAAATTGATGTTTAAAGAATGTTAAATATGTTGGCTCTTGAAAGAATGATGATAAGGAGAAATGTTATTTGATAATCTGAAAAACATAAAATTGATTCTTGAAGCAAGAAAAAGCAGTGAATACAGAAAGCTTGCGAAAAAAAAAAGAGAAAAATGGCGAAAAAAATAATAATAATAGAAAGAAAAAGAAAAAGCAAGCAGAAAAAGCCAAAAGCTCTTAAAACCAAAAGGCAAGAGAAAAAATCCAATAACCCTTAAAACCAAAAGGCAAGGGTAAATAAAAAGGATCCCAAGGCTTTGAGCATCAGTGGGTAGGAGGGCCTAAAGGAATAAAATCCTGGCCTAAGCGGCTAAACCAAGCTGTCCCTAACCATGTGCTTGTGGCGTGAAGGTGTCAAGTGAAAACTTGAGACTGAGCGGTTAAAGTCAAGGTCCAAAGCAAAAGAAGAGTGTGCTTAAGAACCCTAGACACCTCTAATTAGGGACTTTAGCAACGCTGAGTCACAATCTGAAAAGGTTCACCCAATTATGTGTCTGTGGCATTTATGTATCCGGTGGTAATACTGGAAAACAAAGTGCTTAGGGCCACGGCCAAGACTCATAAAGTAGCTGTGTTCAAGAATCAACATACTAAACTAGGAGAATCAATAACACTATCTGAACTCTGAGTTCCTATAGATGCCAATCATTTTGAACATCAATGGATAAAGTGAGATGCCAAAACTATTCAAGAGGCAAAAAGCTACAAGTCCCGCTCATCTGATTGGAGCTATGTTTCATTGATATTTTGGAATTTATAGTATATTCTCTTCTTTTTATCCTATTTGATTTTCAGTTGCTTGGGAACAAGCAACAATTTAAGTTTGGTGTTGTGATGAGCGGATAATTTATATGCTTTTTGGCATTGTTTTTAGTATGTTTTCAGTATGATTTAGTTAGTTTTTAGTATATTTTTATTAGTTTTTAATTAAAAATCACATTTCTGGACTTTACTATGAGTTTGTGTGTTTTTCTATGATTTCAGGTATTTTCTGGCTGAAATTGACGGACCTGAGCAAAAATTAGATTCAGAGGTTGAAGAAGGACTGCAGATGCTGTTGGATTCTGACCTCCCTGCACTCAAAGTGGATTTTCTAGAGCTACAGAACTCCAAATGGTGCGCTTCCAATTGCGTTAGAAAGTACACATCCAGGGCTTTTCAGAAATATATAATAGTCCATACCTTAAATAAGGATTGACGATGTAAACTGGCATTCAACGCCAGTTTCATGCTGCATTCTGGAGTCAAACGCCAGAAACAAGTTGCAAAGTGGAGTTCAACGCCAGAAACACGTTACAAACTGGCGTTCAACTCCAAGAATGACCTCTCCACGTGTAAACTTCAAGCTCAGCCCAAGCACACACCAAGTGGGCCCCGGAAGTGGATTTCTACATCATTTACTCAATTTTGTAAACCCTAGTAACTAGTTTAGTATAAATAGGACTTTTTACTGTTGTATTAGACATCTTGGGACGTTTAGTTCTTAGATCATGGGGGCTGGCCATTTGGCCATGCTTGAACCTTTTACTTATGTATTTTTTAGCGGTAGAGTTTCTACACACCATAGATTAAGGTGTGGAGCTCTGCTGTTCCTCAAAGATTAATGCAAAGTACTACTGCTTTTCTATTCAATTAAACTTATTCCGCTTCTAAGATATTCATTAGCACTTCAATATGATGGATGTGATGATCGTGATAGTCATCATCATTCTCAACTTATGAACGCGTGCCTGACAACCACTTCCGTTCTACCTTAGATTGAATGGATATCTCTTGGATATCTAATACAGGGGACCGAGTCCGAGATATTAGTGTCTTCGTGGTATAAGTTAGAACCCATGGATGGCCATTCCTAAGATCCAGAAAGTCTAAACCTTGTCTGTGGTATTCTGAGTAGGATCTGGGAAGGGATGGTGATGACATGTTATCATGTCATGTTTTTCTATGCTTTTTCTTTGTTTTTTTAACAGGTTTTATGCACTTTCTTGAGCCATAAGTAAGCCAATTGGGTAGAATTTTATATTTCCTTTGATTCAATCAATCATGGATAAATTGATGCATTTTCATGAGATTTTGTGCTATAATTGTCATATATTAAGCATAGCTTGGAAAAACAATCTCATGATTTTAAGCATAGCTTTGATACTTTTGATTGATTGATGATAGGTGAAAAAGCTTGGAAGAAGGTTGAAGAAAAAAAGATGGCAAGGGCAAGAAGGAGGACTCACGTTTGAGCTAAAGTTTGCCTCAAATTTAAGCTCAAACGTGAGGAAAAGCAAAATTTCATCCAGGGAGGCCAGAAGCTTGCGCCAATGTTTGCCTCAAACTTGAGGTCAAATGTTGGTTTGCAAAAACATCATCCAGGGAAGCAAAAAGCTTGCGCCAACGTTTGCCTCAAACTTGAGGTCAAACGTTGCTCCCCACAGCCTGAAGGGGTATACTTCCAACAAGAATAACTTGAGCTACAGAGCTCCAAATGAGGTGATTCCAAAACCATTAGAAAGTAGGAATCAAGAGATTTCCAAGCATATATGGCACTACATGGTGGACATAAAAATTGAGGGAAAAAACTGCCCTGAAAAGTGCATAAACAGACATGACACCAACCTGTAGTAAGGCCAGCTGACCTCTGCACCTTCGATGGAGTATAACTCGAGCTTTGGAGCTCCAAATGATGCGCTTTCAATGGCATTGAAAAGTAGACATTCAGGGCTTTCCAACAATATATAATAGTATGGGGTGGACAATGTGTTTGAGCCTCCATAATCTGGCATTTTCGACCACGTTTGAGGCAAACGTCGCCTCAAACATTGCACACCAAGGCCAGCGACCCTATTCCCTTCAAAGGAGCATAACTTGAGTTGTAGATGTCCAATTGAGGTGATTCCATTGGGTTAGAAAGCTGACATTCAGAGCTTTCCAACTATATATAATAGTCTATAGTGGGCATGAAATTGGCAACATTGACAAGAGGACAAAGTAGCATCCCAAGACTTGATGTGCAACAAGTGTCAACGTTTGCGTCCAAGTTGGGCCTCAAACTTGGACTCAAACGTGGATGGCAGCACAAAGGGCCAGCTGCTAAAAAAAAAAAGCTTGAGTTAAAGTTTGCCTCAAACTTTGACTTAAGCTTAAATGATTCATAGCCCGATTCACAAACGGGTTTCTTCTCAAGACCAAGAACAATCAACAGAGGCCATCCTCAACCCAAATCCAAAGCAAGCAAAGACCATTATCATCACTCAAAGGCACAAGAGATAGTTAAAATAGGAATTTCATTTAATTGTAATTTGTTTTGAATTTCAATTTCATTTTTCATTTTCATTTTGTAAAGCCTATATAAGGCATTATTTTCATCTTTGTTAGGAGGCGAGCTCTGCTAGAGCATTAGAAGGCCAGCTCCAATAGGGAGTTTTGCACTCTTTAGTTTTCATTTTGCTTTCTCTCTTAGTCTTATTTTCTGTTTTGAAATTTTGGATTGAGATTGGAAGGAATTCTGTTTTCATTCTCTATCTGCAACCTCTCTTTACTTCTTCTGCAATCTTTCTTTTAATTCTTTGCAACTTATCTCTTGTTGGATCAAGGAAGGACTTGAGATCTATACTTGTTTTCTAGTCTCCTCCACCCCTGAGATCTTCAACATCCTTTTAATTGCTGCAATTTAGCATCAGTCATTTTCTGTTTTTAATCTTTCAAGTATTTTTACTTTCTGTTGCATTGCTTCTAGTTTACATTTCCTGCAATTGCTCTAAGTTCTTATTCACTGCAATTTTGCTTCTCTACTTACATTGTTCCCAATTTATTCTTCCTGCAATTGAAATTTCCAATTGCGTGATCTATTGCTCTCTTTAATTTCCAACACCCCAGCCCCTTTACTTTTCATGCAATTTACTTTTCTTGCAATTTAAGTTTCAGCTATTTTACTTTCTTGTTCTTTAAGTTACTTGCAATTTTACTTTCTGCATCTTTAAGATTCATTGCAATTTACTTTCTGTTGGCTACATTTCACACAATTCACTCAATGTTAGCTTGACTAAACTAATTACCCACTAAAATTGCTTGAACCATCAATCCCTGTGGGATCGACCTCACTCTAAGTGTGTTTTACTACTTGATACGACCCGGTATACTTGCCGATTAGTTTTAGGTGTTTTGGAAATTCGTTTTTCCACAAAAAACACCATCAGATGGCTGTGACGAGCTTCAAACTCGTGAGTGCTGGGCGTAGTGACAGACGCAAAAGGAGGGTGAATCCTATTCCAGTATGATCGAGAACCTCCAGATGATTAGCCGTGCCGTGACAGAGCATTTGGACCTTTTTCACAGAGAGGATGGGATGTAGCCATTGACAACGGTGATGCCTTACAGAAAGCTTTCCATGGAAAGGAGTAGGAATGATTAGATGAAGACAGCAGGAAAGCAGAGGTTCAGAGGAACGAAAGCATCTCTATACGCTTATCTGAAATTCTCACCAATGATTTACATAAGTATTTCTATCTTTATTTTCTGTTTATTTATTATTAGTATTCGAAAACTCTATAACCATTTGATATCCGCCTGACTGAGATTTACAAGATGACCATAGCTTGCTTCATACCAACAATCTCCGTGGGATCGACCCTTACTCACGTAAGGTTTTATTACTTAGACGACCCAGTGCACTTGCTGGTTAGTTGTATCGAAGTTGTGAATGAAAAAACGATTTATTAAAGACGTGCGTACTGAGTTTTTGGCGCCATTGCCTAAGATCACAATTTCGTGCACCACTTTGTATGAGGCATGGGAATGATACAAGGCTCTAATCAGGAAATGTCCTCTTGAAATGTTCAATGAGTGGGACAAATTGCAGAATTTTTATGAAGGCTTAACATTGAAATCTCAAGAGGCTTTGGATCACTCACCAGGAGGCTCTGTGCAACTCATGAAAACTGCAGAGGAGGCCCAAAATCTCATTGACATGGTGGCTAACAACCAGTATTTCTTTGCTCACCAAAGGCAATGCCAACCATCACAAAGGAAAGGAGTGATGGAGTTGGAAGGAGTGGACTCAATCATAGCTCAAAACAAAATGATGCAGTAGCAAATTCAACAACAATTTGAGCAAATGGCCAAGAGGATTGATAGCCTCCAAGTTGCAGCAGTCAACACAAGTCAACCATCAACCATATGGAGGCAAGGTGAAGAAGTTTGTGAAGACCAATAGCAAGAACAAGTCCAGTATATACACAACCAAAATTCTGGATCAAATGAAGTTTATGGTGACACTTACAACCCCTCATGGAAGAATCACCCTAACCTAAGATGGGGAGACAATCACAATCAGACTCAACAGCCATGGCAAAGAAACTCAAACCAAAACAGTTGGAAAAACACAATCCACAACAACCAGCAAAACAACAACCAAAATACATATAGAAAACCACAAAACACTTACCCCAACTCTAACCATCATCCATCCAATAACCAAACCACCAACCAAAACACTTACCATCAACCCTCAACACCTCACAATCAGCCAATCTCACAAGACTCTCATAGGATCACCAACTTGGAGCTCTTAATGGAGAAAATGATGAAGCACCAAGAGATGACAACAAAGAACCAGGAAGCATCCATGAAGAATATGGAGAGGCAGATTGGACAGCTTTCCAAGCAAATTGCTACTGAGAGACCATCAAGCTCGTTAACAAGCGACACCATTCCCAATCCAAAAGAGGAGTGCAAAGCTATACAGCTGAGGAGTGGAAAGACATTGGTGGATAACAAAGAAGCAACCAAGAAGCCTAAGGAAAGCAACAAAGAGCCAGCAGAGAAAAAGGAAGCTAGCAACAAGGACATGACAACAAGCAAAGATGTCCCAGAGAAGCTCGAAAAGAAGGACAGCCAGCCACACAATTCAAGGGGAGAAAAGGAGGAACAAACCAAGGGACAACAGCAAGTAGAGAAGAGCTTTACACCTCCGCTACCATATCCCCAAAGGTTCAACAAAGAAGTAAAGGATCAACACTTTCATAAGTGCCTTGAGACTTTCAGGAAGTTGGAGATAAACATTCCATTGGCGGAGGCACTAGAGCAGATGCCTCTATATGCCAAATTTCTGAAGGAGCTTATTAACAAGAAGAAGAGTTGTCATGAGAACGAAACTATAATGCTCACTGAAGAATGCAGGGCATTAATTCAAAAAGGACTTTC
The DNA here is from genome assembly GCF_059453495.1 of Arachis ipaensis. Taxonomy (NCBI): domain Eukaryota; kingdom Viridiplantae; phylum Streptophyta; class Magnoliopsida; order Fabales; family Fabaceae; genus Arachis; species Arachis ipaensis. The sequence continues at coordinate 77,421,037 of NC_142441.1, read as the reverse complement.
ACCCAAACTTGAAGATCCTGGAAGTTTCTTTCTGCCTTGTACCATTGGAAAATTGATCATCAACAAGGCAATGTGTGATTTAGGGGCAAGAATCAACCTAATACCCTCTTCCTTGGTGAAAAAGCTTTGTATAGAGGAAGTTAAGCCAACACAAATGTCTCTGGAACTGGTGGATAAGTCAGTGATATGTCCCAGGGGTATGATTGAAAACCTTCTAGTTAAGGTGGACAAATTCATATTTCCTACAGACTTTGTGGTCTTAGATTCAGATGAGGATGAAGGTGATTCCATCATACTTGGAAGACCGTTTTTGGCCACTGCTAGGGCCATTATAGATGTGGAACAAGTAGAGCTAACCCTCAGAATGCATAATGAAAGCATCACTCTGAATGTATTTCCAGAAATACAGACCATTGATGAAAAGAATAATTACATGGAAACTAACAAGGAAGACTTGCAATGGAAGGAAGGAATCAACAAGACAACCAGCAGTCACCTTCCAAAGCAAGAAACAGACAACACAGCAAGAAGAAAAGGGAATGAGACAATGCAGGGTGATGAAGAAACTCAAGAAGAAATTGAAGCATTGACCACTAAGAAGGAAAAGCCCAAAATAAAGTCCACTATCAAAGAAGGAGGATCAACAAAAAGAAGAAAGAAAAGCAATAAAAAGACTCAAAAGGGGTGGAAGAACAAGAAGATCCCAACTGAGGGGTTTTCCAAAGGTGATAAAGTGCAATTAGTCTACCAACATTTGGGAACAAGCCAACAATCTGATGACCACTATACTGTCAGCAAAATACTCTCACTTGAACATGCTGAAATTGAGCACCAAGGAAAAAAAAGGAAGTTCACTGTGATGGGAGACAAGCTAAGACACTACAGTCATTAACCACCCTAATGAGGGCCCAATGTCAAGCTAGTGACAACAAAAGAGCGCTTGTTGGGAGGCAACCCAACCTGAGGTAGTTTTCTTTTCATAGCTATTTTAATAAAAAGGTTAATTAGTTTTATCTATATTGCAAGAAGCTAAGTTTGGTGTTGAACACCAAAACAATCTAAGAGAGAATGAAGGATTCTAAGTTTGGTGTTCCACTAAAAATCTCATCATAAAGCACATTCTCACCTTCTGCATAATGATAGCTTCAAGTAATTAGATGAACCATTTAACCAATTTGCTGTTTCCTAGTTTTTGGTTCTATTACCTTTAGCAAAGATATAAGGGTCCTACACATGGTTAACTTGTTGCATAAGGAGCGTTGGCAAGGAACTAAGTTTGGTGTTCACACACCAAAGTAAGTTTAAAAGCCCATAAATAAGCTCTGCATACTAACCAGTTACCTTAAGGGCTTGAGAAGAAAGCAACTTTTGAGACTCATGCAGAAATATAGCCAACATTTGAAGACAATCTGCATTATGACTCAAAAAAGACATAACAGAAGGAAGAATGAAAAGCTGCAACCCAACAGGTTGTATCTATACTTGATCTTTATTGTTGTGAAATGTATCAATTTAGGGATTCCTTCATGTCTGGCTAAAGTGTTCATTTAGTTGCAAGTGAAAATTTTTGCTGAAGAAAGTAATTTGCATAATAAGTGTCATCCCTCACTAGCTTAGATTTTGTTTTGTTTCCCCTGCTGCTTGAATAAAAGAAAAAATATTTGAATTAGAAAAGTAATTGTTCAATGTTGCAAAAGATAGAATGAAAGTTAGTGGTGGTATGTGTTTGATTAAATTGTTAGCTCACAAAATAAATGCTGCATAATGACATGTTCTTTAAAGTATGAACTAGTTTGCTGCTATGATCCTTCAATTAATGAAAAGTCCCTTGAGAATGGATCAAAACAAAAAGAAAAAGAAAAAAAAAAGCCAAGAAGTGGCAAAGAAACAAACAATAAGGCTAGACACCAATAGCTTGGACCCTAGGACACATGCCTGTGGTGTTTTTGTACTTGGATATGCTTGGACAAGTAGGTTCTGAGGAGTATTTCAAAACTTGGCCACTTAGATCAACTGATTTGGGATTGCTGATGAGCGGATAATTTATACGCTTTTTGGCATTGTTTTTAGCATGTTTTTAGTAGGATCTAGTCACTTTTAGGGATGTTTTCATTAGTTTTTATGTTAAATTCACATTTCTGGACTTTACTATGAGTTTGTGTGTTTTTCTGTGATTTCAGGTATTTTCTGGCTGAAATTGAGGGACTTGAGCAGAAATCAGATTCAGAGGTTGAAAAAGGACTGCTGATGCTGTTGGATTCTGACCTCCCTCCACTCAAAGTGGATTTTCTGGAGCTACAGAACTCGAAATGGCGCGCTTCCAATTGCGTTGGAAAGTAGACATCCAGGGCTTTCCAGCAATATATAATAGTCCATACTTTAGCCAAGAATTGACGACGTAAACTGGCATTCAACGCCAGCCTTCTGCCCAAATCTGGCGTCCAGCGCCAGAAAAGGATCCAAAACCAGAGTTGAACGCCCAAACTGGCACAGAAACTGGCGTTCAACTCCACAAATGGCCTCTGCACGTGTCATTCAGGCTCAGCCCAAACACACACCAAGTGGGCCCAGGAAGTGGATTTATGCATCAATTACTTACTCATGTAAACCCTAGTAGCTAGTTTATTATAAATAGGACCTCTTACTATTGTATTAGGTATCTTTGGTCTCAGTTTTAATCCATTGTTCATCTTTGGATTACCTTATGATCTATTGATCTCGTTTAGGGGGCTGGCCATCTCGGCCATGCCTGGACCTTTCACTTATGTATTTTCAACGGTAGAGTTTCTACACTCCATAGATTAAGGTGTGGAGCTCTGCTGTTCCTCAAAGATTAATGCAAAGTACTACTGTTTTCTATTCAATTCTTCTTATTTCGCTTCTAAGATATCCATTCGCACCCAAGAACGTGATGAAGGTGATGATTATGTGTGACGCTCATCATCCTTCTCCCTTATGAACGCGTGCCTGACAAACACTTCTGTTCTACATGAAATAAGCTAGAATGAGTATCTCTTAGATCTCCTAACCAGAATCTTCGTGGCGTAAGCTAGAATGATGGCGGCATTCAAGAGAATCCGGAAAGTCTAAACCTTGTCTGTGGTATTCCGAGTAGGATTCAATGATTGAATGACTGTGACGAGCTTCAAACTCGCGAGTGCTGGGCGTTAGTGACAGACGCAAAAGGAGGGTGAATCCTATTCCAGCATGATCGAGAACCGACAGATGAATAGCCGTGCCGTGACAAGGTGCGTGAGCATATTATTCACTGAGAGGAGGGGATGTAGCCACTGACAACGGTGATGCCCTTGCATACAGCCAGCCATGGAAAGGAGTAAGACTGATTGGATGAAGATAGCAGGAAAACAGAGGTTCAGAGGAACGAAAAGCTTCTCCATTCGCTTATCTGAAATTCCTACCAATGATTTACATAAGTATCTCTATCCCTATTTTATTATATAATATTCGAAAACACCATTATCACTTTATATCTGCCTGACTGAGATCTACAAGGTGACCATAGCTTGCTTCATACCAACAATCTCCGTGGGATTCGACCCTTACTCACGTAAGGTATTACTTGGACGACCCAGTGCACTTGCTGGTTAGTTGTATCGAAGTTGTGACAATTATGTATTGAGATCAGCACACCAAGTTGCTCACGTTGCCAGGGATTGTTTGAGCCTGGACATCACAATTTCGTGCACCAAGTTTTTGGCGCCGTTGCCGGGGACTTAATTGTTCCTGTTTGGCGCCAAGAATCGTCTGAGATCCCAATCCCAGCAACAACACCAAGTTTTTGGCGCCGTTGCCGGGGATTGTTTGAGTTTGGACAACTGACGGTTCATCTTGTTGCTCAGATTGGGTAACTTTCTTTTCGTTTTCTTTTCAAAAATCTTTCAAAAATATTTTTAAAAAAAAAATTTTTCTTTTGTTTTCGAAAAAAATAAAAATGTTTTCAAAAATTTATTCAAAATTTTTAAGAATGAATTCTAGTGTTTCATGAAGCATGTGAAGCCTGGCTGGCTGTAAAGCCATGTCTAAATTCATTTGGACTGAGGCTTGCAATTTGTTATCAAGAGCAAATTAGTTGTCGCTCATCCACTTGCTGCTGATCCATGATCACCTGCTGAAGCTTGGCTGGCGATTGGCCATGTCTAGTGTTTTGGACTGGAGCTTTCTTTGAAAGCTTGGTTGGCTAGTGAGCCATGTCTAATTCCTGGACTGAAGCTTTAGACTAACATGGCAAGATTCCTGGAATTCATATTAAAAATTTTTGGAATCCTCATTTTTCCTTTTAATATGCGAAAAATATAAAAGAAAAATCCAAAAAAAAATTAGAAAATCAAAAAAATCAAAAATATTTTTGTGTTTCTTGTTTGAGTCTTGAGTCATGTTATAAGTTGGTGTCAATTGCATATGCATCTTGCATTTTTTCGAAAATATCATGCATTCATAGTGTTCTTCAAGATCTTCAAGTTGTTCTTGGTAAGTCTTCTTGTTTGATCTTGATGATTTTTGGTTGTGTCTTTTCATGTTTATCATATGCATTCTTGAATTCTTAGTGCCTAAGCATTAAAGAATTCTAAGTTTGGTGTCTTGCATGTTTTCTTTGCATTAAAAATTTTTCAAAAATATGTTCTTGATGTTCATCATGACATTCATAGTGTTCTTGGTGTTCATCTTGACATTCATAGCATTCTTGCATGCATTCATTGTTTTGATCTAAAAATTTCATGCATTGCATCCTTTTAGTGTTTTCCTCTTGCATCATAAAAATTCAAAAATCAAAAAAATATCTTTCCCTTTTTCTCTCATCAAATTCGAAAATTTGAGTTGACTTTTTCAAAAATTTTTAAAATCAAGTTGTTTCTTATGAGTCAAATCAAATTTTCAATTTGAAAATCTTATCTTTTTCAAAATCTTTTTCAAAAATCAAATCTTTTTTCAAAAATTCTTAGTTATTTTCGAAAATTCCAAAAATATTTTTCAAAAAATCTTTTTCTTATTTTTATACCAAATTTTTGAAAATAACATAATCAATTAATGTTTTGATTCAAAAATTTGAAGTTTGTTACTTGCTTGTTAAGAAAGATTCAAACTTTAAGTTCTAGAATCATATCTTGTGATTTCTTATGAATCAAGTCATTAATTGTGATTTTAAAAATCAAATCTTTTTCAAAACTAATTTCAATCATATCTTTTCAAAAATATCTTCTTATCTTATCTTTTTCAAAAATATCTTTTCAAAATATCTTTTCTAACTTCCTAACTTCTTATCTTTTCAAAAATTGTTTCAACTAACTAACTAACTTTTTGTTTGTTTCTTAACTTTTTTCAAAACCACCTAACTAACTCTCTCTCTCTAATTTTCGAAAATATCTTCCCTCTTTTTCAAAAATTTCTTTTTAATTAACTAATTATTTTTTTTTAATTTCAAAAATTTTCGAAAATTACTAACATTTTTCAAAAACCATTTTTCAAAAATCACTAACTCTTTTTCAAAATAATTTTCGAAAATTATCCCTCCCCCATCCTATACTATTTATTCATTCATATCCTAACATCTCATCTCACATCTCTTCCATCCGTACAGTTGTGTTTCTTCCTTTACATCACATTCTTTGACTCCCCCTCTTTTCTTCCACTCACAAAGGGATCCCTATACTGTGGTATAAAGGATCTCTATTATTATTATTATTTTTATGTGCCTTCTTCTTTGTCATATGAGCAGGAGCAAGGATAAGAACATTCTTGTGGAAGCAGATCCAGAACCTGAAAGGACTCTGAAGAGAAAATTAAGAGAAGCTAAAATACAACAATCCAGAGATAACCTTTCAGAAATTTTCGAACAGGAAGAGGAGATGGCAGCCGAAAATAATAATAATGTAAGGAATATGCTTGGTGACTTTACTGCACCTAATTCCAAACTACATGGAAGAAGCATCTCCATTCCTGCCATTGGAGCAAACAACTTTGAGCTGAAACCTCAATTAGTTTCTCTGATGCAACAGAACTGCAAGTTTCATGGACTTCCATCTGAAGATCCTTTTCAGTTCTTAACTGAATTCTTCCAGATATGTGATACTGTTAAGACTAATGGAGTAGATCCTGAAGTCTACAGGCTAATGCTTTTCCCTTTTGCTGTAAGAGACAGAGCTAGATTATGGTTGGATTCTCAACCCAAAGACAGCCTGAACTCTTGGGATAAGCTGGTCACGGCTTTCTTAGCCAAGTACTTTCCTCCTCAAAAGCTGAGCAAGCTTAGAGCTGATGTTCAAACCTTCAGACAGAAAGAAGGTGAATCCCTCTATGAAGCTTGGGAAAGATACAAACAGTTGACCAAAAAGTGTCCTTCTGACATGCTTTCAGAATGGACCATCCTAGATATATTCTATGATGGTTTATCTGAGCTATCGAAGATGTCACTGGACACTTCTGCAGGTGGATCCATTCACCTAAAGAAAACGCCTGTAGAAGCTCAAGAACTCATTGACATGGTTGCTAATAACCAGTTCATGTACACTTCTGAAAGGAATCCTGTGAGCAATGGGACGCCTATGAAGAAGGGAGTTCTTGAGGTTGATACTCTGAATGCCATATTGGCTCAGAATAAAATATTGACTCAGCAAGTCAATATGATTTCTCAGAGTCTGCATGGAATGCAAGCTGCATCCAACAGTACTCAAGAGGCATCTTCTGAAGAAGAAGCTTATGATCTTGAGAACCCTGCAATAGCAGAGGTAAATTACTTAGGTGAACCTTATGGAAACACCTATAACTCAACATGGAGAAATCATCCAAATTTCTCATGGAAGGATCAAAAGCCCCAACAAGGCTTTAATAATGGTGGAAGAAACAGGTTTAGCAATAGCAAGCCTTTTCCATCATCAACTCAGCAACAGACAGAGAACTCTGAACAAAATGCCTCTAATTTAGCAAATCTAGTCTCTGATCTATCTAAGGCCACTGTAAGTTTCATGAATGAAACAAGGTCTTCCATTAGAAATCTGGAAGCACAAGTGGGCCAGCTGAGTAAAAGGATCAATGAAATCCCTCCTAGTACTCTCCCAAGCAATACAGACGAGAACCCAAAAGGAGAGTGCAAGGCCATTGACATAAGCGCCATGGCCGAACCTGTGAGGAGAGGAGAGGACGTGAATCCCAAGGAGGAAGACCTCCTGGGACGTCCAGTGATCAATAAGGAGCTTCCCTCTGAGGAACCAAAGGACTCTGAGGCTCATCTAGAGACCATAGAGATTCCATTGAACCTCCTTATGCCCTTCATGAGCTCTAATGAGTATTCCTCTTCTGAAGAGAATGAGGATGTTACTGAAGAGCAAACTGCCAAGTTTCTTGGTGCAATCATGAAGCTGAATGCCAAATTATTTGGCATTGATACTTAGGAAGTTGAACCTCCCTTGTTCATCAATGAACTAAGTGATCTGGATCAACTGACATTGCCTCAGAAGAAACAGGATCTTGGAAAGTTCATAATACCCTGCACCATAGGCACCATGATCTTTAAGGCTCTGTGTGACCTTGGTTCAGGAATAAACCTCATGCCCCTCTCTGTAATAGAGAAACTGGGAATCTATGGGGTGCAAGCTGCTAAAATCTCACTAGAGATGGCAGACAGCTCAAGAAAACAGGCTTATGGACAAGTAGAAGATGTATTAGTAAAGGTTGAGGGCCTTTACATACCTACTGATTTCATAGTCCTGGATACTGGAAAGGAAGAGGATGAACCCATCATCCTGGGAAGACCTTTCCTGGCCACAGCAAGAGCTATGATTGATGTTGACAGAGGTGAATTATTCCTTCAATGGAATGAGAACTCCCTTGTGTTTAAAACTCAAGGATCTCCCTCTGCAACCATGGAGAGGAAGCAGAAAAAGCTTCTCTCCAAGCAGAGTCAACCAGAGCCCCCACAGTCAAACTCTAAGTTTGGTGTTGGGAGGCCACAACCAAACTCTAAGTTTGGTGTTGAACTCCCATATCCAAACTCTAAGTTTGGTGTTGGAGAGTTTCAACAAAGCTCTGCACATCTGTGAGGCTCCATAAGAGCCCACTGTCAAGCTATTGACATTAAAGAAGCGCTTGTTGGGAGGCAACCCAATGTTTATCTAATTCTTATTTTTATTGTTTTTGATATTTTCTTAGGTTCATGATCATGTGGAGTCACAAAATAAACAAAAAAATCAAAAACGGAATCAAAAACAGCAGAAGAAAAATCACACCCTGGAGGAGCATCTGTCTGGCGTTAACGCCAGAACAGAGCATAGTTCTGGCGCTGAACGCCTAAAATGGGCAGCTTCTGGGCGCTGAATGCCAGAACAGAGCATGGTTCTGGCGTTCAACGCCAGAAATGGCACACAAATGGGCGTTGAACGCCCAAAATGGCCACCAACCTGGCGCTGAACGCCCAGAGTTGGATACAAAGGCATTTTTTACATGCCTAATGGGTGTAGGGATGTAAATCCTTGAACACCTCAGGATCTGTGGACCCCACAGGATCCACTCAGGATCTGTGGACCCCACAGGATCCCCACCTACCTCCACGCACTTCTTCTCACCACTCTCTTTCACACAACCCCATAAACACTCTTCCCTAAAAACCCCTCACCAATCACCTCAATCTCTCTTCCCCACTAAACCTTCACCACTCACATCCACCCACTCTTCCCAATAAACCTACCTCATAAACTCCACCTACCTTCAAAATTCAAAACCAATTTCCCACCCAAACCCACCCATATGGCCGAACCTTAACCCCCCCCTCCATTCCCTATATAAAGACCTCCATTCTTCACCAAATTCACACAACACAACCCCTCTATACCCTTCTTGGCCGAACCACATCACCCTCTCCCTCTCCTCCATTTCTTCTTCTTCTTCATCTATTCTTTTGTTTATTGCTCGAGGGCGAGCAATATTCTAAGTTTGGTGTGGTAAAAGTATAGCTTTTTTGTTTTTCCATTACCATTGATGGCACCCAAGACCGGAGAATCCTCTAGAAGAGGGAAAGGGAAGACAAAAGCTTCCACATCCGAGTCATGGGAAATGGAAAGGTTCATCTCCAAAGCCCATCAAGACCACTTCTATGATGTTGTGGCCAAGAAGAAGGTGATCCCTGAGGTCCCTTTTAAACTCAAAAGAAATGAGTATCCGGAGATCCGACATGAAATTCAAAGAAGAGGTTGGGAAGTTCTAACAAACCCCATCCAACAAGTTGGCATCTTAATGGTTCAAGAGTTCTATGCCAATGCATGGATCACCAAGAACCATGATCAAAGTAAGAACCCGGATCCAAAGAACTATGTTATAATGGTTCGGGGGAAATACTTAGATTTTAGTCTGGAGAATGTGAGGTTGGCGTTCAACTTGCCATACATGGAAGAGAACGCACGCCCCTACACAAGGAGAGTCAACTTTGATCAAAGGTTGGACCAAGTCCTTATGGACATATGTGTAGAAGGAGCTCAATGGAAGATTGACTCCAAAGGCAAGCCGGTTCAACTAAGAAGATTGGACCTCAAGCCTATAGCTAGAGGATGGTTGGAGTTTATTCAATGCTCAATCATTCCCACTAGCAACCGGTCTGAAGTTACTATAGACCGGGCCATCATGATCCATAGCATCATGATTGGAGAAGAGATGGAAGTTCATGAGATTATACCTCAAGAACTCTACAAGGTGGCTGACAAGTCCTCCACCATGGCAAGGTTAGCCTTTCCTCACCTCATTTGCCACCTATGCAATTCAACTGGAATTGACATAGAGGGAGATATCCTCATTAAAGAGGACAAGCCCATCACTAAGAAAAAGATGGAGCAAGCAAGAGAGCCCAATCATGGAGCTCAAGAGGCACAAGAAGCTCATTTCCAGGAGATCCCGGAGATGCCTCAAATGCACTTTCCTCCACAAAATTATTGGGAGCAAATCAACACCTCCCTAGGAGAATTGAGTTCCAATATGGGACAACTAAGGGTGGAACATCAAGAGCACTCCATCATGCTTCATGAAATAAGAGAAGATCAAAAAGCAATGAGGGAGGAGCAACAAAGACAAGGAAGAGACATAGAAGAGCTCAAGGACATCATTGGTTCCTCAAGAAGGAAATGCCACCATCACTAAGGTGGATTCATTCCTTGTTCTTATTTCTTCTGTTTTCGTTTTCTATGTTATGTGCTTATCTATGTTTGTGTCTTCATTACATGATCATTAGTAGTAGTAACTATGTCTTAAAGATATGAATGTCCTATGAATCCATCACCTCTCTTAAATGAAAAATGTTTTAATTCAAAAGAACAAGAAGTACATGAGTTTCGAATTTATCCTTGAACTTAGTTTAATTATATTGATGTGGTGACAATGCTTCTTGTTTTCTGAATGTATGCTTGAACAGTGCATATGTCTTTTGAAGTTGGTGTTTAAGAATGTTAAATATGTTGGCTCTTGAAAGAATGATGACTAGGAGACATGTTATTTGATAATCTGAAAAATCATAAAAATGATTCTTGAAGCAAGAAAAAGCAGCAAAGAACAAAGCTTGCAGAAAAAAAAAAGAGAAAAAAAAAAGAAAAAAATAGGCGAAAAAAAAAAAAGAAAAAGAAAAAGCAAGCAGAAAAAACCAATAACCCTTAAAACCAAAAGGCAAGGGCAAATAAAAAGGATCCCAAGGCTTTGAGCATCAGTGGATAGGAGGGCCTAAAGGAATAAAATCCTGGTCTAAGCGGCTAAACCAAGCTGTCCCTAACCATGTGCTTGTGGCGTGTAAGTGTCAAGTGAAAACTTGAGACTGAGCGGTTAAAGTCAAGGTCCAAAGCAAAAACAAAGAGTGTGCTTAAGAACCCTGGACACCTCTAATTGGGGACTCTAGCAATGCTGAGTCACAATCTGAAAAGGTTCACCCAATTATGTGGCTGTGGCATTTATGTATCCGGTGGTAATACTGGAAAACAAAGTGCTTAGGGCCACGGCCAAGACTCATAAAGAAGCTGTGTTCAAGAATCATCATACTGAACTAGGAGAGTCAATAACACTATTCGAATTCTGAAGTTCCTATAGATGCCAATCATTCTGAACCTCAATGGATAAAGTGAGATGCCAAAACTATTCAAGAGGCAAAAAGCTATAAGTCCCGCTCATATGATTGAAGCTCTGTTTCATTGATAGTTTGGAATTTATAGTATATTCTCTTCTTTTTATCCTATTTGATTTTCAGTTGCTTGGGGACAAGCAACAATTTAAGTTTGGTGTTGTGATGAGCGGATAATTTATACGCTTTTTGGCATTGTTTTTAACATGTTTTTAGTAGGATCTAGTCACTTTTTGGGATGTTTTCATTAGTTTTTATGTTAAATTCACATTTCTGGACTTTACTATGAGTTTGTGTGTTTTTCTGTGATTTCAGGTATTTTTTGGCTGAAATTGAGGGACTTGAGCAGAAATCAGATTCAGAGGTTGAAAAAGGACTGCTGATGCTGTTGGATTCTGACCTCCCTACACTCAAAGTGGATTTTCTGGAGCTACAGAACACGAAATGGCGCGCTTCTAATTGCTTTGGAAAGTAGACATCCAGGGCTTTCCAGCAATATATAATAGTCCATACTTTGGCCAAGAATTGATGACGTAAACTGGCGTTCAACGCCATCCTTCTGCCCAAATCTGGCGTCCAGCGCCAGAAAAGGATCCAAAACCAGAGTTGAACGCCCAAACTGGCACAGAAACTGGCGTTCAACTCCACAAATGGCCTCTGCACGTGCAACATTCAGGCTCAGCCCAAACACACACCAAGTGGGCCCAGGAAGTGGATTTATGCATCAATTACTTACTCATGTAAACCCTAGTAGCTAGTTTATTATAAATAGGACCTCTTACTATTGTATTAGGTATCTTTGGTCTCAGTTTTAATCCATTGTTCATCTTTGGATTACCTTATGATCTATTGATATCGTTTAGGGGGCTGGCCATCTCGGCCATGCCTGGACCTTTCACTTATGTATTTTCAACGGTAGAGTTTCTACACTCCATAGATTAAGGTGTGGAGCTCTGCTGTTCCTCAAAGATTAATGCAAAGTACTACTGTTTTCTATTCAATTCTTCTTATTTCGCTTCTAAGATATCCATTCGCACCCAAGAACGTGATGAAGGTGATGATTATGTGTGACGCTCATCATCCTTCTCCCTTATGAACGCGTGCCTGACAAACACTTCTGTTCTACATGAAATAAGCTAGAATGAGTATCTCTTAGATCTCCTAACCAGAATCTTCGTGGCGTAAGCTAGAATGATGGCGGCATTCAAGAGAATCCGGAAAGTCTAAACCTTGTCTGTGGTATTCCGAGTAGGATTCAATGATTGAATGACTGTGACGAGCTTCAAACTCGCGAGTGCTGGGCGTTAGTGACAGACGCAAAAGGAGGGTGAATCCTATTCCAGCATGATCGAGAACCGACAGATGAATAGCCATGCCGTGACAGGGTGCGTGAGCATATTATTCACTGAGAGGAGGGGATGTAGCCACTGACAACGGTGATGCCCTTGCATA